>NC_057808.1:107413857-107483702 GCF_018294505.1 Triticum aestivum | reverse complement strand
GTGCGAACGACGCCACTCGCCAAGCTCTGACTACCAGGGTGATGCTGGTGCTCGCGGAACGTGGCCCGGGTCCTGTCCGCGATCGGGCTGCTGCTCGCTCGTAGTGGTACGGGCCGTTCGGCCCTCGACGAGCCGATCGCTGTGGCCGTCTTCTTCTTGGGAGCCATGGCGACGAAGAACTGCTAGGCTAGCTAGTAGACAAGATTCTCACAATTGCGCCCCCTACCTGGCGCGCCAAAGATGTCGGGGAAACGACACCTATGGGATCACAAGAATCCCTACTACGGTTGCCGGGGTGCAGGGTTGCGAGAAGAGCATGATTAGTAACCAGCACAAGGATCGTTTACCCAGGTTCGGGCCGCGAGGATGCGTAAAACCCTAGTCCTGCTTTGGTGGATGTATTTCAGAGAGTTCTTGAGCTCTCGAACTAGTTGTGGTGAGTGCGTGGTTTGAAAGAGTCGAATCCTTCTCCAGTATGCCATGGGCCTCCTTTTATAGTCGAAAGGGGCTGCCACAGTGGCACACAGGAGGTGGAAAGGCGCACAGTGCTATGAGCTTATCACTCGTATTACAGGACAAGACGCATTTGATGCGTAGCTTAGGTGTCCTCTTGCTTTATCGGGGACGGGGGCGAGGCCCGTCCCGTCCGTTGCCGCTCCTCCTCGCTTCGACACGCGCCCTGGCTAGCGACGCATGCAGCACCACGTAGGCAGGCAGGCAGCTGAGGTGGCACGGTGGTGGAGCCTCCATGAAGATCTGCATGCCGCCACACAGGCGTTTGATGAGTTGGCCTGGGAGCTGCATGTTGCCACGCAGGTGCCCGCCCAGCTGGTTGGGCTGGCAGCTGCATGTGAACGGTGGTGGAGACTTGGTTGGTGCGGGCCTGGTAGTGGCCCTGCTGGCGTCCTCGGTGAGGGCCTTGCCGGGTGGCCCGGCAAGGGTCTTGCCGGGGGTCTGGTGGCCTTCCTCGGCAAGGATCCTGCTGAGGATCGTCGTCTTCTAATCCTCGTCTGATCTTGAATATGTCTTCCTTGTCTTCACAAAGATCTGCATGCCACCATGGAGGTGCCTCCCGAGCCCTGGCCCAACGTGATATTGGAGACCGTGGGCTCAAGGGTGGCTCGCTGTGTTGGTGTGGGGCGAGCTGCCCCGGCAAGGGTCTTGCCGGGGGAACCTACTTCGTCCCTCTGCTCTTTGTGGTCTTGGCCTTGGTGTTGCTCTGGTTATCTTGGGCTTCGGTCTTACCTTGGCTCACCTCCCCTATTCTGCTTGGTGTGACCGTGGGCGCGGCTCCGACTACCCGTGCACAGGTAAAGGGGTACAAAAGTGCGCCCCTCCTTTTGTACACCGACAATATGGATCCAAATCAGCCCCTTACGAAGCAACGCATAAACTAGGGTTTAAGCTTCTGTCACTCTAGCAACCCATCATCTACTTATTACTTCCCAATGCCTTCCTCTAGGCCCAAATAATGGTGAAGTGTCATGTAGTCGACGTTCACATGACACCACTAGAGGAGAGACAACATACATCTCATCAAAATATCGAACGAATACCAAATTCACATGACTACTAATAGCAAGACTTCTCCCATGTCCTCAGGAACAAACGTAACTACTCACAAAGCATATTCATGTTCATAATCAGAGGGGTATTAATATGCATAAAGGATCTGAACATATGATCTTCCACCAAATAAACCAACTAGCATCAACTACAAGGAGTAATCAACACTACTAGCAACCTACAGGTACCAATCCCACACTTAGAGACAAGAATTGGATACAAGAGATGAACTAGGGTTTGAGAGGAGATGGTGCTGGTGAAGATGTTGATGGAGATTGGCCCTCTCCCGATGAGAGGAGCGTTGGTGATGACGATGGCGATGATTTCCCCCTCCCGGAGGGAAGTGTCCCCGGCAGAACAGCTTTGCCGGAGCCCTAAATTGGTTCCGCCAAGGTTCCGCCTCGTGGCGGCGGAGTCTCGTCCCGAAAGCTTGCTTCTGATTTTTCTTCGGACGAAAGACTTCATATAGCAGAAGACGGGCATCAGAGGGCCAACAGGGGGCCCACGAGGCAGGGGGGCGCGCCCCCCACCCTCGTGGCCAGGGTGTGGGCCCCCTCTGGTATTTCTTCCGCTCAGTATTTTTTATTATTTCCAAAAATAACTTTCGTGGAGTTTCAGGACTTTTGGAGTTGTGCAGAATAGGTCTATAATATTTGCTCCTTTTCCAGCCCAGAATTCCAGCTGCCGGCATTCTCCCTCCTTATGTAAACCTTGTAAAATAAGAGAGAGTAGGCATAAGTATTGTGACATAATGTGTAATAACAGCCGATAATGCAATAAATATCGATATAAAAGCATGATGCAAACTGGACGTATCACCGCACAACTTCCCTGAAAAACAAATCAGCAATGCGTGAAGCATCATCGCTCTTATGACATGGGATAAAATGTGCCATTTTGCTAAAACGATCAACTACCACAAACACCGAGTCACTCCCCCTCTTAGTCCATTGTAAACCAAGAACAAAATCCATAAAAATATCTTCCCATGGAGTATTCGGGATAGACAGAGGAGTATATAAACCATGAGGGTTCAAACGGGACTTAGCTTTGTGACAAATCTCGCATCTCATCATGTAGTGCTCCACGTCACGTCTCATTCGCGGCCATAAGAAGTGATCAACGAGCACACTTTCAGTTTTCTTGGCTCCAAAATGTCCCATGAGACCACCAGCGTGAGCCTCCTGCAAGAGCAACAAATGAACAGAACAATCTGGGATGCACAATTTGTTAGCTCGAAATAGAAATCCATCATGCAAGTGAAACTTCTCCCATCCCTTTCCCTTGTTGCACTTTGAAAACGGTTCAGAAATGTATGAATCGTGAGCATACAATTCTTTGATGCTTTCTAAACCAAGGATTTTAACATCAAGTTGGAAAGTAAAATGTGACGCCTAGATAATGCGTCGGCAACAACGTTATCCTTCCCTTTCTTGTACTTGATAATATAAGGAAAAGACTCTATGAACTCACTCCATTTTGCATGTCTACGGTTCAGGTTGAGTTGGCCCTTTAGATGTTTTAAAGATTTATGGTCAGAATGTATTACAAACTCTTTTGGCCATAAGTAATGCTTCCATGTTTCCAAAGATCAAACAAGTGCATATAATTCTTTATCATAGACGGAATAATTAAGAGTTGGACCATTAAGCTTCTCACTAAAGTAGGCAATGGGTTTACCTTCTTGCATTAGAACTCCACCAATGCCAACACCACTTGCATCACATTCAATCTCAAATGTCTTACCAAAGTCAGGAAGTGAAAGCAATGGGGCTGATGTCAATCTCATCTTCAGTTATTGGAAGGACTTGTCTTGGGCATCACCCCATTGGAATGGAGTGCCTTTCTTCAGTAACTCATTCATGGGTGCAGCAATGGTGCTGAAATCCTTCAAGAACCGGTAGTAGAAACCTGCAAGTCTGAGGAAGCTACGTACTTGGCTCACAGTTTGTGGAGCCATGCACCCACGAATAGCCTTGATCTTCTCTTCATCGACCTCCACACCTTTTGCTGAAACAAGAAAGCCAAGAAACACAACCTTGTTTGTGCAAAATGTGCACTTTTCCACGTTAGCATACAACTTTTCCTCCTGTAGGACAGCAAGCACACATTTTATATGTCCAACATGATCCTCCAATGTTTTGCTATAAATCAATATGTCATCAAAGTAAACCACTAAATTTTTTCCAATGAAGGATCTAAGCACATGATTCATCAATCTCATGAAAGTACTAGATGCATTTGTTAATCCAAAAGGCATAACCAACCATTCATATAAGCCAAATTTTGTCTTAAATGCAGTTTTCCATTCGTCACCCTCTTTCATTCTTATTTGGTGGTAACCACTTCGCAAATCAATTTTGGAAAATATGGTGGAGCCACAAAGTTCATCAAGCATGTCATCTAGCCTAGGAATAGGGTGCCGATAACTCACAGTTATATTGTTAATAGATCTACAATCAGTGCACATGCGCATGGTACCATCTTTCTTTGGAACTAAAAGTATAGGAACAACACAAGGAGAAAGACTTTACCTTACATACCCTCTGTTAAGAAGATCTTCTACTTGCCTCCGAATTTCCTTCGTCTCCTCTGGGTTTGCTCGGTACGGTGGTCGGTTTGGTAGTGGGGCACCCGGAACCAAGTCGATTTGGTGCTCAATGCCCCGCTTCGGTGGCAAACCAGGTGGTACCTCCTTGGGAAACACATCCTTATACTCCTGCAAAAGATCAAAAACAACACTAGGAAGGGTTGAGGGTAAATCGTTAGCAGCCAATAAAGTTTCCTTGTACATGAGTACAAAGAATGGAGTATTAGGTTCTCTCAATTCCCGCATATCCCTTTTCCTAGCCATCATAACTAATCCCTGTTTTTCCCGGGGCTTGGTCATATTTGGCTGTGGAGCTTTTGGCTATGGAAACACTCCCTCACTATGTTGGTGGCTCACTCGTTGTGTATGATCACTCTCTCCCTTTTTCTTTCCTTTTCTTTTCATCTCATCAAGATAGACTTCCTCGGGTGTCATGGGCAGCCAAGTGAACTTTTCTCCTTTATGGACAAAACATAAGCAATTCGCACGCCCGCTGGTTTGCACATCACGGTCATGCAACCACGATCGTCCAAGAAGCAAGTGACAAGCGTGCATTGGCACCACATCACACTCAACATCATCTTGATATGTCCCAACTGAAATTGGTATTTGCACGCTGCTAATCACCTTACTTGCGCCACAATCATTCAACCATTGCATGCGGTATGGGTGTGGGTGACGTTTTGTTTGCAATTGAAGCTTCTCGACCATCTCCGTGCTTGCAATATTGTTGCAGCTGGCACTATCAACAATCACTCGACATATCTTTGAGTTGACAAGGCAACGGGTGTGGAAAAGATTATGCCGCTGCCCCTTTTCCTCCTCCATTACCTGGGCGTTAAGTGAACAACATACAACCAAAGCTTCTCCATCAAGTTCCTCATGAGATAAAATAGTTCCTCCTACTTCCCAACCTTGCTCCTCTTCCACTTCATCATTGCCACCTTCAGGGTCACTTTCAGACTCCCATTCACCTCGTTCGTTGATGATCATAGTTCGTTTGCTTGGACATTTTGAAGAAATATGACCTCTTCCTTTGCACTTGTGGCATTGAATGTCGCTGCTGCGTGTAGAACTCTTTTCTGGAGGTGGAGCAGAGGATACTCCTGCGGTAGCTGATGGCCTCTTATCTTGATTGCGAATAGCAGGTGAGGAAGCCGTCGAGGCATGTGGGTGCCTAGGTGGTGCACCCTCAAACTGAGAACTATATGGCTGTTGTGTTCGCTGCCATGAGCGCGTGGTGGTGCGGCCTTGGAAAGCACGAGTACGACCATTACGCATATTATTCTTCTCAACTCTTATAGCTTGATGTACCACATCTTGTAATGTATCATAAGGAAACATCTCCACAAAATCTTATATTTCATCATTCAGCCCATGTAAAAATCTTGCCATCTTCGCCTCATCACTTTCACGGGTTCTTGTCCGAATTAGCAGCACCCCCATCTCTTTATAGTACTCCTCAATAGTGTGGGAACCTTGAGTGAGCCCCTGCAACCGCTTTTACAATTGCCTCTCATAGTATGATGGAACAAAACGGTGCCTCATGACTTCCTTCATCAAATTCCAGCTGCGGATATGATTATTGCCTGACATCAACCGATCGTCTTGCAGCTGATTCCACCATGTAAGAGCATAACCAGAGAACTCCATAACAACAAGATCAACTCTCTTGGCTTCTGAAAAACCATGTATGCGAAAGATTTGGTCACACTTCTCTTCCCACTCAATATATGCATCCAGATCCTCTTTTCCCGTGAATGATGGCACATGTAGCTTCACTCTCGCTTGGTTGTCACGGTCATCCTGATCACGACGGTCGTAATGATGACCATTGCGACCAAAAACAGCACCACGGCGAGGCGGGGAGTAGGGTTCATAGTCCCCCATGCCTTCATCTTCGTCACCATGCTCGGAGAGATCTTCGAGGAAGATGCCATCACCATCGTGTGCTGCGCATCGCCGGTGATCAGCAGCAAACCCGCGGGGATCATGGCCTTGCCCGCGAGCTTCTCCTCCATGCAGCCCGCCCTCACGGGGGGCAGCAAAGTCGCCACGCCTCCGTTCAGCACCAAGAGCAGGGGCACCGTGGGCAGCAGCTCCTGCCGCTCTTCCACAACCAACATGGCGATCGTTGTGTTCTTGACATTGCCGGTTGTCGGCGGCCAGCGAGGCAGCGGGGCTGTGTTGATGTTGATCCCCACTACCCGCAATAGGAAGACGACCACCGAACATCCTTCGCATAGCTGCAACTATACTCTCCTCAATCATATCACCAAGTGATGCGCCAGTTTTTGGGAGATCATCTTCCACATGTTGATGTCCATGTACACTCGAGTTGGATCCTGTCATGTTAACTCTTGGAAACAAGTGGAAAAAGAAAAATATATGTGGAAAAACACTCAGCTCACCTTCTTGATTACCCAAATTCTAATAATTCCTTGGCGGCTCTGCGGAAGTAGCAAATCAGGAGTGGACGGGCAAATGAAAGGAAGGAAGCTGACGGTTTCTAGGTGGATCTGGGTGGGGTAAAAAGGGAGGGCTAGAGCTGAGATCCAATCGAGGCAAACCAAATGAACAAGAAAAAATTGTAGATCCTTGCACCACGTTTGAGCTGCTACACTTGCCACTTCAACTTCTATTTCTCACCAAACTGAATATGATTGCACACTTGCTCAACACTTTCTCTTCTCTTTTTTGCTCTTTTTTCTTTTTTGCGCTTTTTTCCTCTATTTTTTGCTCTTTTTCCATCTTTTTTTTGCAGCACAAAAGATCCAACAAGACTCAAAGAAAACAGCAGCAACTTTGGATAGAACTTGGTGCAAACACAAAGAGGAAAGCAAACAACTAGATCTCAGCAACAAAGGGCTTGGATATTTGTGTGTCTTTTTTGGTTTTGGACTCTAGGATGGGGAAAACCAAACTAAAAAGGATAGATCTAACAATAAAGATAAAGATCCTACCATGTAAACCTTGCTCTGAATACCAGATGATGCGACCCCGTCTTCGAATAAGAGGGAGTACAAGGGGAGGTCCGATCTTCACGGCGTAGGACCGATAAATGTATGGGGATAACTAGCTGCAAGCAGCCGGAAAATGGAAAATAAGAGATTATGACCTGACGAGGAGGATGCTCACCGGAGCTTGCAATCCGAACATTCGCCGATCCACAACCCGCAATACTACCCCACCCAACCACGCTCAAGTCGTGGAGCACGGGATAGGTGCAATCCGCAAGGGAAACCACGAAATCTAACCCACACAACACGATCTAGTCGTGAAGCACGAATTAGGAGCAATTTCTCAAGGAATCACGAGAATAAGGATAACAAGAGCTCTCCAATCTCAGGAGGAGTCTATGTCTTTGGTCTTTGATAGAAATGGCAAAAGTCCCCAACGAAGGGGAGAGCTAGCCTATTTATAATCGGGACAACCCCCCTGGATAGGTGTGAAAGAGAACTAGCTTTGTTTAACTAATGGCTTCAAGACTAATGAGGTAGCTTCTGGAATACTCTCATTGGAGGTGGTTGGCAGTTCCCGACCAAACATTGTTCACTGGAGTCGAACAATGTTTCCTTCAGCAGCAAACTCAAGTTCTGGGAACCTTTCGCAAGTTGGAATATCCAAACTCGTGCAAAACATTGTTTCGTCAGAATTGGAACAATGTTTCTTTAGCAGACAACTCACTCTTGATGAATTCCTAACTTTGTTTCTTTGCCATAAAACATTGTTTTGCATGGACTGAAATGTGTTTGGCCTTCTTCGATATCGCACCTGAGTTCAACCAACAACAAAGGAGGTGAAGGCACAACCATGTTTTCAAGGTCAAATGATATACTTAAGTTAGCGTTCACCTGATCATGTATTTGCATTGCATGGCTTCTTGTGATTGGACCGTTGATGATTGGTGGTGTGGTGCCCATGGTTGGGATGTCCTCATCACTTGGTATGATGACTACTTAATAGTTTAGTGCGCCATGCTTTACGACTTAGAACCGGGACTTCAAAAACTTTTTGAACGCCACGGAGCATATGAGATGTTCCACAAGTTGAAATTGGTATTTTAGACTCATGCCCGTGTCGAGAGGTATGAGACCTCTGACAAGTACTTTGCCTACAAGATGGAGGAGAATAGCTCAGCCAGTGAGCATGTGCTCGGAATGTCTGGGTGCTACAATCGCTTGAATCAAGTGGGAGTTAATCTTCTAGATAAGATAGTGATTGACAGAGTTCTCTAGTCACTATCACCAAGCTACTAGAACTTCGTGATGAACTATAATATGCAAGGGATGATGAAAATGATTCCCGAGCTCTTCGCAATGCTGAAATCAACGAAGGTAGAAATCAAGAATGAGCATCAAGTGTTGATGATTAACAAGACCACTAGTTTCAAGATAAAGGGCAAGGGAAAGAAAGGGAACTTCAAGAAGAATGGCAAGAAAGTTGCCACTCCCGTGAAGAAATCCATAGCTGGACCTAAGCCTGAAACTGAGTGCTTCTACTTCAAAGGGAATGGTCACTGGAAGCGGAACTGCCCCAAATACTTGGCGGATAAGAAGGATGGCAAAGTGAACAAAGGTATATTTGATATACATGTTATTGATGTGTACTTTACTAGTGTTCATAGTAGCCCATGGGTATTTGATACCGGTTCAGTTGCTAAGATTAGTAACTCGAAACAGGAGTTGCAAAAATGAACAGAGACTAGTTAAGGGCGAGGTGACGATGTGTGTTGGAAGTGATTCCAAGGTTGATAAGATCACCATCGCATACTCCCTCTACCTTCGGGATTAGTGTTGAACCTAAATAAATGTTATTTGGTGATTGCGTTGAGCATGAATATGATTGGATCATGTTTATTGCAATATAATTATTCATTTTAAGTCAGAGAATAATTGTTGTTCTGCTTACATGAATAATACCTTCTATGGTCATACACCCAATGTAAAGGGTTTATTGAATCTCGATCGTAGTAATGCACATATTCATAAATATTTATGCCAAAAGATGCAAAGTTGATAATGATAGTGCAACATACTTGTGGCACTGCCATTTTGGTCATATTGGTGTAAAGCGCATGAAGAAACTCCATGCATATGGACTTTTGGAATCACTTGATTTTGAATCATTTGATACTTGCAAACCATGCCTCATGGGCAAGATGACTAAAACTCCGTTCTCCGGAACAATGGAGCGAGCTAATGACTTATTGGATATAATACATATCGATGTATGCGGTCCGATGAATGTTGAAGCACGCGGCAGGTATCGTTATTTTTTAACCTTCACAGATGACTTGAGTCGGTATAGATATATCTACTTAATAAACACAAGTCTGAAACATTTGGAAAGTTCAAAGAATTTTAGAGTGAAGTGGAGAATCATCGTAACAATAAAATGAAGTTTCTATGATCTGATCGCAGAGGTGAATATTTGAGTTATGAGTTTGGCCTTCATTTAAAACAATGTGGAATAGTTTCACAATTCACGCCACCTGGAACACCACAGCGCAATGGTGTGTCCGAACGTCGTAACCGTACTTTATTAGATATGGTGCGATCTATGATGTCTCTTACCCATTTACCACTATCATTTTGGGGTTATGCATTAGAGATAGCTGCATTCACATTAAATAGGGCACCGTCTAAATCCGTTGAGACGACACCGTATGAACTGTGGTTTGGCAAGAAACCTAAGCTGTTGTTTCTTAACATTTGGGGTTGCGACACTTATGTCAAAAGGCCTCAGCCTGATAAGTTCGAACTCAAATCAGAGAAGTGTGTCTTCATAAGATACCATAAGGAAACTATTGGGTACACCTTCTACCACAGTTCCAAAGGCAAGATCTTTGTTGCTAACAATGGGTCCTTTCTAGAGAAGGAGTTTCTCTCGAAAGAAGTGAGTGGGAGGAAGGTAGAACTTGATGAGTTAACTCTACCTTCTCTCGAATTGGAAAGTAGAACATCACAGAAAACTGTTCCCGTGATGCCTACACCAACTAGAGAGGAAGCTAATGATGATGATCATGAAACTTCAGATCAAGTTACTACTAGACTTCGTAGGTCAACCAAAACACGTTTCGCACCAGAGTGGTACGGCAATCCTATCCTGGAAGTCATGTTATTAGACCATGGCAAACCTACGAACTATGAAGAAGCTGTGATGAGCCCAGATTCCGACAGATGGCTTGAGGCCGTGAAATCTGAGATAGGATCCATATATAAGAACAAAGTGTGGACTTTGGTGGACTTGCCCGATGATCTGCAAGCCATTGAGAATAAATGGATCTTCAAGAGGAAGACGAACGCTGATGGTAGTGTTACTATCTACAAAGCTCGAATTGTCGCAAAAGGTTTTCGACAAGTTCAAGGTGTTGACTACGATGAGATTTTCTCACCCGTATCGATGCTTAAGTCTGTCTGAATCATGTTAGCAATTGCCGCATTTTATGAAATCTGGCAAATGGATGTCAAAATTGCATTCCTTAATGGATTTATTAAAGAAGAGTTATATATGATGCAACCACAAGGTTTTGTCAATCCTAAAGGTGCTAACAAAGTGTGCAAGCTCCAGCGATCCATCTATGGACTGATGCAAGCATCTCGGAGTTGGAATATACGCTTTGATGAGTTGATCAAAGAATATAGTTTTATACAAACTTGCAGTGAAGCCTGTATTTACAAGAAAGTGAGTGGGAGCACTACAACCTTTCTAATAAGTATATGTGAATGACATATTGTTGATCAGAAATGATGTGGAATTTTCTGGAAAGCATAAAGGAGTGTTTGAAAGGAGTTTTTCAAAGAAAGACCCCGGTGAAGCTGCTTACATATTAGGCATCAAGATCTATAGAGATAGATCAAGACGCTTGATAAGACTTTCGATGAGTACATACCTTGATAAGATTTTGAAGGAGTTCAAAATGGATCACTCAAAGAAGGAGTTCTTGCCTTAGTTGTAAGGTATGAAGTTGAGTAAGACTCAAAACCCGACCACAGCAGAAGATAGAGAGAGAATGAAAGTCATTCCCTATGCCTCAGCCATAGGTTCTATAAAGTATGCCATGCTGTATACCAGACCTATTGTGTACATTGCCATGAGTTTGGCAAGGGGGTACAATAGTGATCCAGGAGTAGATCACTGGACATCGGTCAAAATTATCCTTAGGTACCTAAAGAGGACTAAGGAAATGTTTCTCGGTTATGGAGGTGACAAAGAGTTCGTCGTAAAGGGTTACGTTGATGCAAGCTTTGACACTGATCCGGATGACTCTTAGTCTCAATCTGGATACATCACTACAAAAAAATACACTTCCATGATGATACGTGTTTGTCACAGTAGGTCACGTTTTCTGTCATGCATGTACATCCATGACGATTTTATGACAGAATCAAGATAGTCATACCTGTGTTGTCGTAGAAGTGTTCCATGACATTACCAAAATTATCATCACGGAAGTGTCCACTTCCATGACGATAAATCACGCGTCACAAAAGTTCTTTCGTCAAGGGTGACCGACACGTGGCATCCACCATAGCGGGTCGCCGTTAAGCCATTGGGTTCCGGTTTGGATCCGATAACCCGTTAACAGCCCGGACCAATGGGGATTTTCCACGTGTAAAATTCTCAATGGCCAGAGGAACCACGTGTCGGCTCACCGTTGGGACAGATGTCATCCACTCATTGGACAGAAGGCGCCTATGATTCGTCGACACATGGCAGGGCCCAACAGAGGCCCATATAGGTTAAAAAGGCCGGCCTAGTCAAAGGCTCGTAGTATTTACTCGGGTACTAGTGGGCCAGCCCAATAACGGCCTGTTTAAACATGGCCCATTTATGGCCCGAAGCCAGATCTGGCCCGTTAATTGTTCGCCGAATATTTGGGACCAATTACGGCCTAGTGACATTTCAGCCTGTTAGAGGCCGGATATAGACATGGGCCCATTTCAGCCCGGTGTGTCTTTCGGCCTGGGAATGGCCTATGCTGCCCATGGGCCATATATGGTCCGACGCGATATCCGGCCCTCTAACGGCCCATGATAAAGGTGGCAACAGTTCAGCCCAATGCGACTTTCAGCCTGTTAAAGGCCTGTCGTATAATTCGGCCCGTTGATGCCTATACTAAGCTTTCGGCCTCTTAAAGGCCCATGATATGAGTGGGCCAACTAAGTCCCAAGATATGTTTCGGCCTGGTAATGGCCCGTCATATAACAGGGCCAAAAAAGGCCCAGTCTACATTTCAGCCTGCTGAAGGCCCATCGACGACTAGTGAAAATTGAGGCCCAACATGCATTTCAACCTGCTAAAGGCCCATGGTTTCTTCTAGGCCATATCAGGCCAGCAGAATATTCAGCCTGTTAATGGCCCAAAGCTACATGGGCCCAACTAAGCGCTGCGTCCACTAAAGGCCCAACTAAACTTTGGGCTGAATATAGGCCCGTGTAAGTTGTGGGCCTGGCGCAAAGTGTGAAGGTCCCAATGGCCTTTCAGGCCCAAGAGAGTCGCATGCCAGCCCAATTGTGGCCCACTAAAAAGCAGGCCCGTTAGAGGCGAATGTTTCGGCCCGCTCGACTATATCAGTTTTTTTTCAGATAGTGAATGATGGTAGTAACTAGTGGGAATTAAGAACAAACCTACTCTATACAAAAGAAATTATGGCATAGTAACTTAGAATAAACCTACACTATACAATAAGGATTTATGGTATATTACATCCACTGGGCATCGAAGTTCGCCACCAGTGATCATAAAGCGCAACGAAGAAGCAGATTACAAAAGCTGGGCACCATTGCAGTGTAACAAAATAATACTAAACCAAGACCACTTCCAAGACAGTTCAAGAAAGGTTAGCCTTTGTGTGGGAACTGCTGCGCAAGCTGTTGAGCAAGGCTGTGAGACCGGCCTAGCATGTCGGTCATAGCTTCCAGGTGTAGCTGTTTAGCAATGAGGTTCTCATTGGTGTTCTCCGCAATCTTTCTTAGAGATAGGACTTCAAGTCGAAGTTGAGTTGCAGAATGCCTTTCCGCTAGAACTTGGGACTGAAGAAGTCGAACTGATTCAGACAGCGAATTCCGTGAGCTTGTCTGACTGTTAGTCTCAAGTAACTTGAACACTGCATCAAGACAAGACTTTGGGGTTGTCTTGCTATCTTCGTGATGTTTTGCCTTCTTTGCTGCAATATATGTTGGGTTTGTCTCACAGCCTTCAGCAGGCTTGTGCATGCCATCAGGCATATCACCCTGAAACAAGCAAAGAGATGACAGGTTTTGCACGTGTATAAACAAAGATGATAACTGTGCTTTCAATTCCATCCAATTTCAAATTAGAAAATAAGGAGTAAGTTCAAAATATCAATAGCATAATTTGACATTGTTCATAATGCAGGGAGCTTCACCACACTACTGGATTACCATGTCAACATAACAAGCATAGATGAAGGGCAAAGACAATAATTGTATCTATTTTGGTTAATGTGCATGGCATGTTCTTCATATCATCAGCCACATCAGTAAGATAAAACAGGAGATGACAAGGTGCAAACATGGGCTGCTTCACCACACAATGGATTATAGATCCACAAAAACAAGCATACATATAGGGAGTTTTGAGTAATGTGCATGGTATGAATAAGGAATTTGGTTTTACAAGTAAAACTTGGAACTTACGGTTGTTGCGAACATGCATTTTGATAGAAATAGCAAACTAAACAGAAGTTAACGATAGGGAGTATGAGCAAATTAAACAGCAGTTGAGGATAAAGGCTTTAGAAGGACTGACTTACATTAACAGTTAACACCGGCTTTATAATGCCCTTATCCATGTCAAGGGAAGGATAACTCAAGAATTTCATCAAAGAATCTTCTTCATAAGCATTGGCTGTACTCTACATTTTGTAGAGAGTAATTATAGATATGATAATACTGGAAGGGATAGAGGATAATGAAGATAAGATGCAGATTGATGCTACATAATCAACTACCAATCCCTGGAAGTACAAGCGTTACAGGACAAAATGTACTGACAAGAGCAATGGGCTACCCTTCCGCACTGGCATTGTCTGTGTATTCAACTTTTTGGTAAGATTAAATATAGATCTGATATTTTTTAGTAAATGGTGGGCGAGGGAGATAAGATGCAGAATGCTACACAATGAACCAATCCCTCTTCCAATAATATAAGAGTGTTTTGAACACTGGTGTACTGTACAAAACGTTCCTATATTATGGGACTGAGGGAGTAGCTATTAATGTAAGTACAGTGATAGACGACGTTCAGTCCTTACAAGAGGACTGCAGAGCTAAACCTCTTCAAAAGCATTGGGTTGATTCTAAATTTATGTAAGAGTCCATACGGATCTTATAATGTCCACCAAATGGACGATAATGAGGCTAACATGTGCACTGACGCTACATAGTCAACCAGCTATGAAAGTAAGTATGGTCATATAGGGCAAGAGGTACTCACAAGAGCAATGCAGTGTGCAGTATAATTGCGAGATTCTGTGGTCCCTTGAGAATGAATGTTCTTCAACAAACAGTTTTCATACAAGTGAGACGTTAAGGCACATGCAGCAATGTAGTTCAAATTGTGATGTGATATCATGGACAGTACCTTACGCTGCAGATGAGATGAATGTGTAACAAGATTATTCCAGTCACTGTATGATAAATGTAGCACCGGAGACTTTACAGAAATTTCGTTTAGAGGCTTGCCATCGAAGTGTGCTTGCCTCAGGTAGGAACGATACTTCATCAACGAGTGCTTGAAAAGCGCAACCAACCCTTGCTCATCTTGACAATCCAGTTTGGTCCTCACCTATTTAAAGGAATGAAATCTTGTGTCTTCTGTCAGTAGAAACATATGCAGTAATTACCATGAATAACATTAGTACATTACTTACGCGTAAGTTGCGGAGGAAGACTGGAAATTGTTCTGTGTCTGCGGTATAATCTTTCTGTGAAGGAAAGATGCGTACAAAGTTCCTGACAACAATATAAGCTTCATCTTCTAAACTTGGAAGAAATGGAACAGGGGTCCTATTTGCTGCAATTGGGGCTCTCTCTCGTTCGAAAAGAGATTTGGCAACCGGATTTGGTGTACTCTTTGCTGGAATGTGGGTTTTGCGTCGTAGAGCTGGTGGTATGTCAATTGGCATCATCATATTGTTTGCTGCAGTTGGGTCTGCTGAGTTGGGGCCTTAGAGATGACCAGTGTAGTAGGGCTAGAGTCTGCTAGAGTTGGGGTCGTGTTTTGTGGGTCATGTGATATTGCAACTCCACCTAATGGGCTATTTGATTTATCAGGTGTCATTACCTTTTCCAAATACTTTGCTCATGCTCCTCCACGCTCAGCAATCGCCCTCTTCCTTTTGAACGTCTGATACACAAGAACAACATTTGAATGGATAAATATGGTATGATGATAGATGGAATATGTACTAAAAATGGATAGGCAGGGCGTAGTCACATACATGATGTGTAAACTAAGCTAATGAAAGTGCAACAAAGTAGAAGCAATGCAAAGCATCAGTTGCAAGATATGTGCGACCAATATAACCTTGGAAAGTTAGAGCAAGCACCTTGATGGGTGAATAAGATAGGGCATCTGCCTCTGACTCCTCCACTAGGGAGCTACATTGACTTAGGTCTCCCTCTAGCTCAGAATCACTGTTAGGATCATATTCTGAGCATGAATCTGTAGGTGGAGAGTGTTTGCATTGCATTGCATTGCATCCAGACTTCATTTCAGTCCCTTAATGCCAAGTTTGACAGCCATGGCATTGTTCTACTTTATTCTTTTCATGCGCGCAAGCTCATAATCATTATGATGCTGTTCAGTATCTGAGATTCATGAAAACATAAAAAGTAGTCAGATTATCTATGGAATGCATTGTGGATTCAACTTGAAGAGTGTCTCCCTATAAACCCCTGCATATGCAAAGTTCACTCCAACCGTGCTGACCAGACCACACACAGAAATACAAACCTCTTATGTCTCTATAACAGGCAGACACACATTTCAAAACTGAAGTAGGAACATTAGAATCATATCAAATTCGTATTTGAACAAATAAACTAAGGAATTATGAGTGGCATAATGTTTAGCTTCAAGGGTGGAGTGCTGGTAGTGCGACACAAAGCAAGTAGGCAGATTGTATTCCATGTAAAAGATCGTAGTCTACGTAAAAGGTGGAAATGACACTTTCTTTCTATACAATGCAGTGTTCGTTGCCCACATATGATGGAAGAGATCACATAGAGAAATACTATTCACTCATGTATGCGGTTCCAGTATTTTGAAACAGGGTGGTCCACCCTAAAAGAATATTGACAACAAATATGACAAGGCAAGCATAGATGTAGTGAATCAATCATTACTTGTGAGCTTACTAGGACAAATATGCAGAATTGTAACTGCAGTAAGAGACCGTCCAAAATCTGAATCAAGAAGTTGGTATAGCACTTATTGTTTGCAACTAATCGACGTGAATAATTGGATATCATATCGAATGAGTAAGAAATACAAGTAAAATTGTCAACAAACCTGGCCTGCAGTAGTAATCTGGGTCAATGTCACTACGACGAACAATCCAAAATGACTAGTGTCTATTCCTAGGGCCAGAATTTTGAAACCCTGTGAACTTTACAGGTACTAAAGATTACTGAAATACATCTGAACCATTAAGTGTAGGTAGCACTCAGTACACAACAAACCCTAATGACGGTCCTGCCTAATGAGTAATGAATCAATTAGAAAATGGGTGATGAGGAGTGGTTGCTGAGTGTTGAGGACGTATCTCAGGATAAATCGGGTTGGCTTAGTGGCTGCTGCACGCCTGAGCCCTTAACGGACTAGGAAGGTAGGCATAGCGGCGCGCACGGGCAGCGGTGACGCTGTTGGGCGAGCGGCTCCTGACCTCCTGTTAGTCCGGCGTCTCCTCCTAGAGTCATGCTTTCCGGGGACAGCAAGTCACTGGTGAGGCAGGCGGCTGGGGGCGAGTAGAGATCGGAAGCGCAGCAGAACAGAGGGGAATCGGGGCCTGGGCCGACCCAAAATCCGAGGGTGGGCCGCGGCCCACCGTGGGCACCCTGTAGAGATACACACCCGAGCGGCGAACATGCATTTTCGAAACTAAATTAGGAACATTTAGCTGACCAATTAAACGACTCTGTTTTAATAATATCAGATTCGTATTTGAACAACTAAGCTTGTTTAGCTTGATGGGTGGAGCAGTGCTATTATGACATGAAGCACGTATGCTGATCGTATAGTGATCATAGAAGGGGGAAACCCTAAGCAAAAAATTTTTGAGCAAAAGAGGGTTTCCCCTTCGATTTCTATTAAAGAAACCACCACGGAACCAACATGATCAATTAAACCCTAAGCATGATCAATTAAACCCAATTATGACTGTGCCATGGCAGATTTAAAGCTGCAAACCATAGAAATGCTATTTAGCATCCATTGTTTGCTTAGAACTAAGAACTAAATTCTAAGAGCTGAAAAGAAAGTACAGTAACCAAGTTACGATCTACTTTCTGGTTGAGATAAAAAAGTGGAGGAGATATGAAGTACCACCTCTCTTGCGGCGCCGTGTAGGCATCGGGGGTGCGACGGCTGTCGGTGGCGTTGAAGCGGATCTGCGATGGTAGACGGGTGCATCGGGGGATAAGTCCCGTTGCGGTGGATGAGAAGGTCGTCTGAGCGGCCTCGGCAAAGAGGACGACGGCGCCGATGAAGAGAGAGGACGCGGTGCAAGGCTCCTGGTCCGTCGCCATGGATGAGAAACGTCCATCTCTAGCAGTGGACGATGCGGTCGTGGTAGGCGCTCTGGCATGGTGGAGGGTGGTGGCGATGGATGGGGTGGAGGACGGCGGCGATGGATGCGGTGGCGGACGGAGGAGGCTGGTGTGGGGATGGTGTTCTAGCGATGAATTGGAAAATGAAGGGAGAGGTATGGGGAACCATGTTTGTGGGATGCGCCTGTCTAAAATATGGGAAAGTTATGAACTTAGCCCCCGTTTAAAATTTGGACATCTCGTCGGTTGGGGATAGGACAGTAATCTCGCATCTCGTCAATATTTGCCCAGAGCGATTTCGGGCGAGGAGAGGGTGTTTTGGCGCCCATGATTGGCGCCCACGGTGTATGAACAGGGCTGACAGGTCGGGCGGTTATGTCACGTCTGAGTGAAGTTACAAACCTGCCCCTATTTAAAATATTTGCCTACATTGATTTCCGCCGAGTCGAGTTTGTTTTGCCGCCCACCGTGTATGAATGGGGAAATGGAGGGAGAGCCAGAGGTCTTTCGGACGAGCTTGAATCAAATGTGGTTTGCCGCCCATGTTTGGCGCCCACCGTGTTGGAATGGGCTCAGAGGCGGTCGTGTCACGTCTAATTGAAGTTACTAACCTACCCCTATTGAGAGTAGTGGAAATCGGGCCGATGGATTGTCCGTGTAAGGAGTAGGCAGTAATTTCCATCTCCCAAACACTCGCTTCGGGCAGCCGGCGTGGGAGTGGACATTTTGCCACTTCTTTCGAATTTTGGGTCAATAAGCATCCATGTTTACCCTGGCAACTAAATTCGAATCCATTTTGTATTCCTATACGAATCTTTATAAATCATTCTATGTGTTTTTATATATCTTCAAAAGCACGACAAAGATGTATTCCACTGTCATATATGAATATGATTTCCAAATGCCGACACTCGAATTCAGAAGCTACAATCCAGTTTAAGGTGAATTCGAATATTTCAAACCACTTTATGTCCAACTCAAGTGTCACAGGCAGCACAATGTGTACTCCCATTTAGATATGTACACAAGCGATGTATCAAGATTCAAATACTGAGTCAATCAACCAATAATGTATAAAACTAACAGACATATAAACACTTATAGAGTATATGGATCAATAATATCAACTAACATGCATAAGCCAGGCCGCTGAACTTTTTTTTGCTAGAAGAGCATCCTTTTTTAGCGAAGCTAGTACATCATCTTGGCCCTTTCCGATGCGTGCCACTTAAGGTCCATCTATACTACTATTATTGCTGAATGCACATTTGGCCCGATTGGCATATTTGTAGGTTCGGCACAGCAATCAAAATGAAATGTCTCAGAGTCTTATCAATTAATACAGACTTGTCCTAAAAAAATTACAAACCAAAAAACAAAAAAAATTATTACATCTATATCTATACCTACTAATAAAGCAAGGTGCGTTTCTCCGATTTTTTCATCCGTTCACCGCCGAAAAGATTTTTCCTTTTTTTCGAGGTGGTAGTAAATTTGTGCGTGCGTCTGTTAGAAAAGAATAATGGTTTGTCCAGAATTTCGTATATGGGCCACACGCGCTCTGGCCCAGCAAAGCCAGCCAACTTAATTTAGTGCCCACATAGTGAGGAAAATCCTATTTGCTGCACAGTGCGGCATATAGTCAGAGCTTCGCACATGACAGCCAAGACTGGGCCGGCCCATTTGCTTTTTTTTCCGAAATTTTTATTTTCATTTTCTTTCCTGTTTATTTTTCTTTTTTCCTTTGGAAATTTATTTTACTTTTTGCTTTTTTCGCAAATTCAAAATTTTCATAATTTCAATTTTTGTCAAATTTTTGAAAACTTTTCAGAATTTTGAAACAAATACCGTTTTAAATTAATTTTTTGGCATTTTATTTTATTTTTATCGTTCCAAAAGTTGTTCAAAATTCATAAAATAATAATATTTTCCAAATTTGTTTGAGATTTTCAAAAAAACAGTCACATTTTAAAAATGTTCAAGATTAAAAAATATTCTTTTCGTACTGAAATGTTCACAAATTGAAAATAATGTTTGCATTCTGAAAGCACATTTTTCTAAAGTTGTTCCGAATGTTGAAAACATGTTCCTGTTTATCACAAAGTCAAAAAATATTCCTGATTTTATAAAAGGTTAATGTTTTCAAAAAATGTTCTGGTTTCAAATTATCTCTCCCGTAGCAACGCACGGGCATATGTGCTATGATCTCTAAAACAAATGGTTTGATCGATTACATGAACAAACAACACAAAGGTTATTCAACGATGGAAAGAACATTTCACCTATGATTTACCAAGTGGGAATTTAATTTCCTTTTTTCCTTTAGGACCTTAACAATGCGGTCAGTCTCAACTTGCTTCGTTTTGAAATCCACCAAATATTTAATGTTTGTCTTGAGTACTGCTTGTGATTGTGCTGTTTCCTTCCTCAACATGTCAACTTCATCTCTAAGTGCAGAAGCAGAATCTCTTTCTACCAATAGTTTAGCCTGTAGAGCATCAGCAGTTGGTAATTCATGCTGCACGATTGGGCCGGTGCCACTTCTGTGGGATGATACAACGTCCATGGGGACCTCACGCTTTGATCTTGGGCTAACCTGTTTTGCCATTAAAGTTCCGACTGGATTCCAAAAAGTTGAAGTTAGCAAAACATCTCAACTGGAAGTTATAACAGCAAACCAGTTAAACAAACAAGGAATTAAAGAGTTTCAATTGGATGCTGAAAAGTAGTTATTAACATCATTGTAACTGGTTGCAGCAGCAAAGCAGTTAAACAAACAAGTTTTGTAAAAGGTACCTGTTGTGGCATTGGATTTTCTCTTGGATCCTGAAAAGTTGAGTAGCCAGTAACGTGATTAGAGCAACCGGTTGCAGCAGCAAAGCAGTTAAACAAACAAGTTTTGCAAAAGGAACCTGTTGTGGCATTGGAGTTTCTCTTGGATCCTGAAAAGTTGAGTAGTCAGTAACTTGATTAGAGCAACAAGTTACAGCAGCAAACCTATTACACAAATATATTTTTGAAAATGTACCCGCTGTGCAATTGGACTTCCAATTGGATCCTGAAAACTTGAAGTTGGTAGGATGATTACAGCAACAAGTTACAACAGCAAACCAGGTAAACAAGGAAGTTTCTCAGAACATACCTGTTGTGCCAATGGAGTTTTAGTTGGATCCTGCAAACTTGAATGTTAGAAATCATAAATAAAGTGTTGCAAGAGCCATAAGAAACTAACATCAAACTAGAAAAACTAACCAGTTTTGGCAACATATTTAATTACACATGAACTAGTAAAACTAACAAGTTCTTGGCAACGTATTAAAGTAACAAGTCGGTACCATTTACCAGCAACACAGACATCTGTAAATATCTTTGATGTAAGCAAAATGATTCCGACACATATATAAGTTAAAAAGACGGTGTCCCTCATATAAACCCGACAGTTGTCTATCTATGAACATGCAAACATTACTAGTTCTACAAGCGATAACAATAAACCATTTAAACAAACAGGGTATCAGAACGTAAATTACACGTGAATTCTGCTGCACCCTAGAAGTACATATGACCAGCTATCTACGTGCTTAAGTAGCTATTGAAGTTCAGGCAAACAGGTAATTCTTAACAGTAAGTATCAAACACATAGATAGGCGGCAGTCTATAATAGGATTAACAGGCTATGGCATTATGTAATCAGTAGCAAACTAAATTAAGCCAAGCAACATAATTGAACAATTTTGCAATAAGTGGCTAACTAAAATTCCGAGAAGCAGGTAACTGAACTTACACTAGCTCTTTGTACAGGCACACTGCAACTTCTTTTTCTTTTACAAGGTTCTACGAAGGAGTCCATGGCATCAATTGCTTGGATACGCAGTCCCAATACGTCTTTCTTCCCACGCTGCATTGGTAAGTCGAATGGTTAATCTGATAAGATGGTGCGTCCTTGATATGTTATATGAGGACGGGTTGTCAGACTAGTTGTAGCCACACACATCACACTGGCTTTTACTGTATATTTCATGCGATTACATTTGGCATATCGAGATCTAAGCAATCTACAATAGGATGAAAAGACTGGCATCGTTCACATTATTGGCGAACTCAGTTCATAGAAACAAGCAATTCAACCATTCTGTGGGTAAATCAAAAGCGCCATTGAAATATTTTTCACTACCCCAATCATACACGCAAAAAGGGGCGACGCCACCGTAGGGGCTAGTATGGGCGGCCGCCTCGGGTGGCTGGAAAGTGTGCACCTAGTTTGAGTCGTCCAGGTTGGCCCAGGCTAGTTTTGTTCGTCCCAACGCATGAGTAGGCAATGTAAAAAAATGAAGAAAAACTTTCAATTTGGACAGGCCAATAACGTAAGTGCAAGGCAGGCCCTATAGCAGGCTCGCGGCCCAACGAGCGCCTCCCGTATCGATCGACGGCAGGAAAAATCCCAATTCGTTCGCTCCAGCCTCCAGTCTAGTTCGCTCCTAACCTAGCTGCCGCAGGACAGACCGACACAGCACTTCCTCGCGCCCTCGTTGGAGGGCGGTCGACGGGCTTCAAGCGAATGGAAGGACAAGAAGATGAAGATCCAACCCTGGGTGTATGATGCGGCTTGAAGCTACGTCATTATTTCCCCAAAGAGGAAGGGATGATGCAGGACATCAGCGGTAGGTATTTCCCTCAGTGATGAAACTGAGGTTATCGAACCAGTAGGAGAACCAAGCAACACAACGTAAACAGCCCCTGCACACAGATAACAAATCCTCGCAACCCGACGTGGTAAAGGGGTTGTCAATCCCTTTCAGGGAACGATGCCAGAAATTGGCACGTGGACGGGAGAAAGTTGTAATAGATTGATAGATCAAACGCCAAATAAAATAAATAAGAATAAAACACAGCAAGGTATTTTTGTATTTTTGGTTTAATAGATCTGAAAATAAAATCAAAGGAAAAGTAGATCGCAAAGGCAAATAATATGAGAAAGTGACTCGGGGGCCGTAGGTTTCACTAGTGGCTTCTCTCGAGAAAATAGCAAATGGTGGGTGAACAAATTACTGTTGGGCGATTGATAGAACTTCAAATAATCATGACGATATCCAAGCAATGATCATTATATAGGCATCACGTCCAAGATTAGTAGACCTACTCCTGCCTGCATCTACTACTATTACTCCATACATCGACCGCTATCCAGCATGCATTTAGTGTATTAAGTTCATGGAGAAACAGAGTAATGCAATAAGAATGATGACATGATGTAGACAAGATCTATCTATGTAGATATAGACCCCATCGTTTTATCCTTAGTAGCAATGTTACATACGTGTCGGTTCCCCTTCTGTCATTGGGATCAAGCACCATAAGATCGAACCCACTACAAAGCACCTCTTCCCATTGCAAGATAAATAGATCAAGTTGGCCAAACAAAACCTGTCGTGGAATTGTCACGACAGATGTCCTCGTGCAAGGACTTAGTCGTGGAGCCATCGCCGCTAAGAAGCTTAAAGGGGTTAAACGGGACAAGGAACACGAGGGTTATACTGGTTCGGCCCCTTACGGTGAAGGTAAAAGCCTACGTCCAGTTGAGGTGGTATTGCTTTAGGGTTTCGATGACCAGGGAGCTTAATCGCTATTCCCGGCTCTCGATCTATTGTCTCTCGTCCTGAACCGCCGCCGGGTCATCCCTTTATATAGAGAGGTTGACGCCCCGCGGCTCTCAGAGTCCTGGCCGGCTTATAACAGTATCCGGCTCGGACTCTTAACTACTCTTGCCTTACATTACATGTCTTGCCATAACGGCGGGTTATCACTACGGGCCTTAAGCCGCCTCCGGGTCTTAAGCCCATTATTGATCCGCCATCCTCAAGCTTGGTATTGGGCTTCACGTGATGATCATTATGACGTAACCCGGCCCCTCCTGGCAGGTAACTCTAATGGTTATATCCTCAACATTAGGCCCCAGATTGATTTGAACCGGTTCATGTCAATCTTCAATCCCTTTGAAAGAAAATCTTCCGGCTTATGCTTGTGCGAAAGTTATAACCCGCCGTGACGTCATCTTCTGGATTCTTGGTAACCCGCCGTGACGTCATCTTCCATTAAATTTATTTTTTATTCTGTCATATCGCAACGGATCTTATCTTTAATGACTATCCCGAAAATCGAGGCACTTCTGCGGCGAGATAATCACGTCTTGGCCTCCTCGTTTCTCGCGCCCACTTATCAGTCACCCTTATAAATAGGCCCGGCCCATAGGCCTTCGTCACTCCTTTCTCCCTCGTCTTCCTCCTCTGTCGCTCTAGAGCTCGAGCTCCGCCGCCGCCGCGCCCCCTGGTCTTCTCCAACCTTGGCTGCTACATCACCCTGAACTGGTCCAGAGAAACGGCGGCGACCTCCGCGACTCATCAGCACCCGTTAGTCCTTGCCACTCCATATAGTATATCCGCATTAGGGTTCTTGTTGTTCTCCCCTGTTCTTCGCAGTTCGTCGCCATTTCTTCACAGTTCTTCCTACACGGCCCCCTTGGATCCAGAAACCATATAGAGCTCGTGCGGCTGTGGTTTCACACCCATTTTCAACAGTAGCATGTCCCCTTTACTTGCAAAGATATCTTCTTAGAGCTCATGAACTTCTCTGTATCAGCTTTCTAGGTCTAGAAATTTTTCTTTCTGGACGATTGTTTGATCCAAAATAATTACTGCGATCTGTGAAACTTGTTTGTGCCACACTTAGTCAAAAATTGCATCTGTTAGCTATGGCGGCTCATATCTCCGGCTTAAAAGAGGCCATGCACTGTGAAATTTCCGGCTCATTTATGATAGAGTTTTAAATAACTTGAATGATTCATGATGCCCACAGCGGCTTAGATAACCCAACACAATTAGCCATATATCATTAGGCCCCTTCATAAGCCGCCATCTTGAATACTGAACTGTAATCTTCCTCCAGCTTATATTTGAACCGGACATTTCCCTTTGTCATAGGCTTTCGTCTTTCACAATGCCGCCCAAGGCTCCCAAGGCACCCATTACGTGCAACTGGATGAGATCCAATGTTACTGATGATACTTTAGCTGATTTCGTGAAGACGGGTTACCTGCCTAAGAAGGAGGTCATGTCTTATCGTGCCCCTGACCCGTCCGAAGAAAGACCTCAACCAAGAGACGGAGGTTGTGACATTTGCTGATCACATGAGCCGGGGCTTTGCTCCTCCCGGCTCAAAATTCTTCAGAGACGTCCTGAACTTTTTCGATCTACGACCTCAAGACATTGGACCCAATTCCGTGTCAAACATTTGTAACTTTCAAGTGTTTTGTGAGGTATACCTTGGAGAGGAACCCAGTCTGCTACTCTTTAGGGAGTTATTTTACTTGAACCGCCAGAACGAATGCGCCAACGGGCCTAGCTTGGAACTTGGCGGAATATCCATTCAACGACGGAGAGATTGCCTCTTTCCTTACGCTGAGCCGCCAAGCCACCCAAAGGACTGGAACCAGACATGGTTCTACTGCCAAGATACTTCTCCGGCTGATGAGAACCCTCTGCCCGGCTTTCGTGCCCTGCGTCTGGAGCCAACTCACCCCCTGCCAGACAAACTATCTCAAGCTGAGCGTTAACCACTGATCCCCACCATCAACAAGATTAAGGCTCTGCTGGGAAATGGCCTTAACGGCGTCGATCTGGTCCGGGTCTGGATTTCTTGGCGGGTGATTCCCTTGAGCCGCCGCCCCGGCTTAATGTGTGATTACACGGGCCGGAAGGATGACCCTCTGCGGCACAGCCCCAACGATCTACCTGAGGACGTCGTGGACGACATGACCAAGTCCCTCTTGAACGAGAGCTTAGCAAACTGCGGGAGGACCGGCTTAAGCCCCTTCTGCCAAGATAACCCGGCTCCGGCGGTAAACTACCAATCTGAGCACTTTACTTTCCATTTCAACAATTTTCATTTTAACTTCAAGGAAACCCTTGTTGCATTTTTCCAGGCTAATGACAAGTTCTGGAAGGTCAAGTATGACCATGAGGCTGCCAAAAAAGCCAGGAAGGCTAAAAAAGCCGCCAGGAGAGCCCCTCTCCGCAAGAAGGGAGTAAGCCTAGCGCCTCAGAGCTGCTTCAGTTGGATGATAGCTCCGAGTCAGAGGTAGCCCTTGATTCGTTAGGCTCTTCTTTTGTTTTTCGTCTGTTTTTTTAACCACCTTATTGACTTGATTATCCGCAGGATGATACCGGAGCGAGTAACCCGGTGACTGAAGAGGTAACTATACTTTCCTCTGACTCGGACCCCTTGCCAAGGCTGAAAGTCCGAAGAGTAACGCGGAAAGTAAGATTTTCGCATCCTTTAGCTTATCAAGATCCTCAATTTCTTTTGAAGCAACAGATTCATGAGAGCCGGAGGCAAACCCGGGCCAGCAAGGATGCAGACCTCTCCTCCGGCTTACTCGAAGCATCAAGAAAGCGCCAGACTGAGGTTATCTCCAACTTATACCCTTTTCATCCTTTAGCGGGCGTCACTCGTCAACCACTCAATTCGTCTGATTCAAACTATCAGGAAACTTCACCTTCCTCCGAGGACTCCATGCAATCTAACTTGCCGGCTTTCAAGACCGCACCCGGGTAATGATAATCATCTCATTTTGTGCTTATCTTACTTATGTTTTTTGTACTAACCTTTTGACTTTCAGTGCCCAAGCCAAGCTCAGCAAGAGGGCCAAGAAAAATAAACCGGTCGAAGAGCTGGACTTAACTGAACCCAATGCCTTTGCCTTTGAGCCGCCATCTGCACCAGCCCCGGGAACCGCCGCCTCAACTGAAGAACAAACCATGGCGGGTTCTGACAACCCGGAGATTCCCAGCTCAGCTCAACCGGCCGATGACCCGGATGTGGTGATACCCGGACTGAATATGTTGAGCCGGGAAGACCCACTGTGCTGGCCAGATGCTCTGCCAAAGAAGAACTGCTAGAGCGCCGCAGGGCTAGACTGGAGATCACTGACTATGCTAACTTGAGCATTGGAGACATTGTTTCTGGTTACATTGGTCAAGTGCACAACAGCCGGGACCTGGAGATTGATATGGTGAAGCAGATACAGCAAAAATCTGAGGTACAACTCTCTTGCTTACTCCATAGTCATCCTTACCATGCTAGCCCCCAAGTCTATTACTTATGATAGAATATGTTGTAGACTTAACTTTCGGCTTACCTTCATGAACCGGCAATTATAAATAGAATCTTTCAGCATACATTAGCCCCCAAGTGCCAAGTGTCTTTGCTTGCAAAGTGCTTGGGACTTTAATGTTGCATAATAATCACTGACACTGTAACCCGAAATTTGTACAGGCTGCCTGCAAGAAATTTGAATCTGAAATCTCTAAGCTGAAGAACCGCCTGAAGACTCAGGAAACTGAGACCCGGAAGGCCAACGCCAAATTTGAGTTCAGTGTTGCTGCACAAGAAAAGCTGAAAAAGAAATTTGAAACAGAAAGAAAGACTTGGGCCGAGGAGAAAACTGCTTTGCTCAGCCGGGCCGAACAAGCGGAGACTGCTCTGACTGAGAGAACCGCCGAACTCTCCGGCTTAAAGCGCCATGTGTCACAGATGGTCTCCGCAATCTTCGGTAAGTCATTCTGCAAGCTTTTAACAAGCTTACATTCTTTATGTCTTATAAGTCCCACAATTGCCATCAGCTCACCTAACTTTGTTATGCAGGTCCCAGAAGCTCCAACCTTAATCAAAATGTTCTGACCAAGCTGAAGGCTGTTTACACCTTGGTGGAGCAACTCTACACCGGGTCACAGCGTGCTTTAGCCATTGTGGCTCTGTCCAATGAGGTTCCGACTCACTTGGCGGACGTACTTAGGCGGCTTGCCGTTCTTCCTCAGCGCTTCCAAGAGCTAAGACAGGCCTCTGCAAGAGCCGGAGCTATAGCTGCTTTGAGCCGGGCCAAGGCTTTTTTCCCGGAGTTAGACCCTGCCGACATCGCTCTTGGATACCCCAGCCTGAAGGAAGACGGCACCCCCTTTGACCAGAAAGATTTCGCTGCCTGTGTGAAGAGCGTGCGCCCGGTGGCCACCCTGATTGGGAATGACACCGACCTTACCAAGTATCAGCCGAGCTATGACGCGGAGAATCAGAGGATCCCTACTCCACGCTATGAAGCAATCAGCTTGATCCCTCCGACTCATAAGCATACCTTCGCCCCAGAAGTTGACCCGGCCGGGTTAATTGATGACGAGGCTCAATTTGAAGCTTTGAGCGGCATTGACTGGAAATCATCAACCTTCCAGGTCATGGAATCAGCCGGAGGAGCGGAGATGGATGAGCCGGAAGCTTCGACCCAACAAGCACCTTGATTTTTAGGCGACTCATGGTTACACCTTAAAAACAATGCCTCACCTTTTGGACTCGGGGAGTCTTGTAATAGAGTAGGACAAACACTTAATTTTGTCGTGCCATCATGCACGTGCTGAATGCTTAACTCTATTGAAGCTGCTTCTATATATTCCTCCGGGTTATAATTGATCAGTTATTTTCCTTAAGCTTGAAGAACTGTCTTTAATTGTTCTGCATAGAAAAATAAATCACAAGTCTCTAGGCGGCTTACCGCATGAAGAGTCATATACTTAACCCGGAGCATAACCAAGGTCGTAAAAGACCGGCTCTCAACCGTATCTTCAGGATAACCACAATAGCCTACCTGCAAACCTTGCAAGTATATGTCCGGTTTATGTAACCCAAATAATGAGGTTGAGAACTCAACTCCGGTTCACCAGCATCGATAATGCTTATTGTGTGCTAGCAATATTGTTAATCAAAGTTAAGCCGGCGGAGTAAGAATCGCCCTTGCACACTGTTGATATGACCAGAAGAACTTGTTGCAAATCAGAAGATCAAAACTTAGGGGCTTCCGGTTCGAATACGACCAGAGAACCGTCCCAAAGGGGTTAAGCTAAGATTCAAATGCGATCATATAGCCCCTAGTGGCTTTGGCGTTGCCGATCAAGAGGGTACCGACAACTATGTTCTCTTTGGTTTGAATACGACCCATGTTTGAACAGGAAGCCCCCAAATGACCTTGAGAGTTGTTTAACGACGCTGATTCGAATACGATCCACGTCGGTTCCCAAAGGGGGTTGAGCTATGATTCAAATATGATCAAGAAAAACTCCCCAATGAGCTGGGCAATTTGCCAATCAAATGGGTATCGACAGCTATGTTCTCTTTGGTTCGAATACGACCTATGTTTGGACAGGAAGCCCCCAGGTGACTATATTGTTAATGGCTAGATTCGAATACGATCGTAAGCCGGATCCACCTCCAAGTGACCATGTGATGTTGCAACGGAAATAACACGTTTCCCTTTGGAGGAGAAAAGGACAGAGGTCCTGCTTTATTATTTATCATAATATATACACGACTATAGAAATATGTACATTATGAGAGCCGGTGGCTCAAGTGTAATAAGGCCGAAGCTGAGCTATGTTCCACGGCCGACGGGTCTCTTCCTCCGACTTGCGTGAATCTTTGTGCTCCCGAACATCGATAAGGTAGTATGACCCATTGTGCAAGTTCTTGCTAACCACAAAGGGCCCTTCCCAAGGCGGGGATAACTTGTGTGCATCTGTTTGATCTTGGGTGAGCCGGAGCACCAGATCACCTTCCTGGAAGACCCGGGACTTAACCCGGCGGCTGTGATAATGGCGCAGGTCTTGTTGGTAAATCGCCGAGCGAGCTGCTACCACATCACGCTGTTCGTCCAACAAATCAAGAGCATCTTGGCGCGCCTGCTCATTATCCGCCTCAACATAAGCCGCCACTCGAGGCGAGTCATGACGGATGTCGCTAGGGAGGACCGCTTCCGCCCCATAAACCATGAAAAAGGCGTGTAGCTCGTAGACCTGTTAGGAGTAGTATTGATGCTTCGTAACACGGAGGGTAACTCCTCCACCCAACAACCCGGCGTCCGTTGCAAAGGGACCAAAAGCCGGGGCTTGATGCCCTTCAAAATCTCCTATTAGCTCTCTCAGCTTGACCATTGGATTGAGGGTGAGCCACTGATGAAACATCAAGTCGAATATGCTCTCGTTGACAAAACTCCTCCATGGCGCCCTTAGACAGATTGGTACCATTGTCAGTTATAATGCTGTGTGGAAAACCAAAGCGAAATATCACCCTTTTCATTAACTGAACCGCTGTGGCTGTGTCACACTTGCTAACTGGCTATGCCTCAACCCACTTTGTGAATTTGTCAACTGCCACCAAGAGGTGGGTCTTCTTATCCTTGGACCTTTTAAAAGGCCCAACCATATCAACCCCCAGACCGCAAATGGCCAAGTAATTGGAATCATCCCCAGCTCCTGAGCCGGCACATGAGCCCGTCGCGAGAACCTCTGACAACTGTCACATTTACTGACCAAGTCCTCCGCATCAGCATGAGCCATCAGCCAATAAAAACCATGACGAAAAGCCTCGGCCACAAGGGATTTTGAGCCGGCATGATGGCCACAATCCCCCTCGTGAATCTCACGTAAAATTTCTTGACCTTCCTCAGGGGAAACACAACGCTGGAAAGTTCCAGTGACATTGCGACGATGCAGCTCACCATTGATAATTATCATTGACTTAGACCGCCGGGTTATTTGTCTGGCCAAAGTTTCATCCTCAGGCAATTCTCCCCGGGTCATGTAAGCCAAGTATGGTACTGTCCAGTCTGGGGTAATGTGGAGAGCCGCCACCAACTGTGCCTCCGGGTCAGGGACAGCCAAGTCTTCCTCTGTAGGCAACTTAACAGAAGGGTTATGCAAGATGTCCAAGAAAGTATTAGGTGGCACCGACTTCCGCTGAGAGCCCAGCCGGCTTAAAGCATCAGCCGCCTCGTTCTTCCTGCGATCGATATGCTCTACTTGGTAACCCTAAAAGTGTCCAGCAATGGCATCAACTTCGCGGCGATAAGCCGCCATGAGAGGGTCCTTGGAATCCCACTTGCCCGACACTTGTTGAGCCACTAAATCTGAGTCGCCAAAGCACCTTACCCGGCTCAAGCTCATCTCCTTAGCCATCCGAAGACCATGGAGCAAGGCCTCGTACTCAGCCGCATTGTTAGTACAGGGAAACATCAACCGTAGCACATAACGAAACTTGTCACCTCTAGGGGATGTTACTACAACTCCAGCCCCCGAGCCCTCCAATTGCCTAGACCCGTCGACGTGAATAGTCCAATATGTATTATCCGGCTTCTCTTCAGGCACCTGCAGCTCTGTCCAATCGTTGATGAAATCCACCAATGCCTGAGATTTGACAGCAGTGCGTGGCACGTATTTCAGACCATGAGGCCCAAGCTCTATAGCCCACTTAGCCACTCTTCCTGTGGCTTCTCTGTTTTGGATGATATCTCCAAGGGGAGCAGAACTAACCACAGTGATGGGGTGACCCTGGAAATAATGCTTAAGCTTCCGGCTTGCCATGAACACACCATGAACAAGCTTCTGCCAATGTGGATACCGCTGTTTGGACTCAATGAGCACTTCACTGACGTAGTAAACCGGCCGCTGAACCGGATACTCCTTACCCTCTTCCTTGCGCTCCACCACCACAGCCACACTGACGGCTCGTGTGTTAGCAGCTACATACAGTAATAAGGGCTCCTTGTCACCCGGAGCAGCAAGAACCGGGGGCTCAGCCAGCTGTCTCTTCAAATCCTCAAAAGCAGCATTAGCAGCATCATTCCAGACAAAGTCATCTATTTTCTTCATCAACTGGTACAGTGGCATGGCCTTTTCACCCAAACGGCTTATAAACCGGCTCAAAGCAGCAATGCGGCCTGCGAGACGCTGGACGTCGTTGATGCACGCCGGCTTAGCCAGAGAGGTGATTGCCTTGATCTTTTCCGGGTTAGCTTCAATGCCTCTGTTAGAAACCAGGAAACCCAAGAGCTTGCCTGCGGGAACACCAAAAACACACTTGGCCGGGTTAAGCATCATCTTGTAAACCCGGAGATTATCAAATGTTTCTCTAAGATCATCTACCAGGGTCTCCTTCTCCCTGTACTTAACCACGATATCATCCACATAGGCATGAACATTGCGCCCAATCTGGTTATGAAGACAATTCTGCACACAACGCTGATAAGTCGCCTGTGCACTCTTGAGTCCAAAAGGCATAGACACATAATAGAAGGCTCCAAAGGGAGTGATGAACGCCATCTTCTCCTGGTCCTTAACTGCCATTTTAATCTGATGGTATCCAGAATAAGCATCCAAAAAACTTAAGCGCTCACAACCCGCCGTAGCATCAATGATTTGATCAATACGGGGGAGAGCAAAAGGATCAGCCGGACAAGCCTTGTTTAAGTTCGTGTAGTCCACACACATCCGCCAGGTGCCGTTCTTTTTGAGCACGAGTACCGGGTTAGCTAACCATTCTGGATGAAAAACTTCTACAATAAACCCGGCCGCCAAGAGCCGGGCCACCTCCTCACCAATGGCTTTCCGTCTCTCCTCATTAAACCGCCGAAGGAATTGCCTGACCGACTGAAATTTCGGATCAATATTGAGAGTGTGCTCAGCGAGTTCTCTAGGTACACCTGGCATGTCAGAAGGTTTCCATGCAAAAATATCCCTGTTCTCACGGATGAACTCGATGAGCGCGCCTTCCTATTTCGGATCCAGATTGGCACTGATGCTGAACTGCTGAGATGAGTCACCTGGAACAAAGTCAACAAGTTTAGTCTCATCAGCTGACTTAAATTTCATTGCCGGCTCATGCTCCGTGGTCGGCTTTTTCAAAGACGTCATATCTGCCGGGTCAACATTGTCCTTGTAAAACTTCAACTCCTCTGTTGCACAAACAGATTCTGCATAAGCCGCGTCACCTTCCTCACACTCCAAGGCTATCTTTCGGCTGCCATGAACCGTAAAGGTCCCATTGTGACCCGACATCTTGAACTGCAAATACACGTAACACGGCCGTGCCATGAACTTGGCGTAAGCCGGCCGCCCAAATATAGCAGGATACGGACTTCTTATCTTAACCACCTCGAAGGTTAATTTTTCCGCCCTGTAGTTGTACTCATCTCCAAAAGCCACTTCCAGCTCGATCTTACCAACTGGATATGCCGACTTACCAGGAACCACACCATGGAAAACAGTATTGGACTGGCTGAGGTTCTTATCAATCAACCCTATACGACGGAAGGTCTCATAATAGAGGATGTTGATGCTGCTGCCTCCGTCCATGAGCACCTTAGTGAATTTATATCCCCCCACCTGAGGAGCCACCACCAGGGCCAGGTGACCCGGATTATCAACCCGGGGAGGGTGATCTTCCCTACTCCACACAATAGGCTACTCAGACCATCTTAAATAGCGTGGAACCGCCGGCTCAACAGCATTCACAGCCCTTTTGTGAAGCTTCTGATCTTGCTTGCACAGACTGGTGGTAAACACATGATACTGTCCACCATTGAGCTGCTTTGGATTGGTCTGGTATCCCCCCTGCTGCTGCTGCTGATGACCCTGGCCGGACTGCTGACTAAAGCCCCCTTGAACAATCTGAGAATTAGAATTTGAGCCGCCGCCCAGGCCATGAAAGCCGCCGGCGCCTGAGCCGCCGCCCGGGCCATTACTGCCATTGAAAGTATTGGAATTTTTGAAGGCTTTCATGATTGCGCAGTCCTTCCACAGGTGAGTGGCCGGCTTTTCCCTAGAGCCATGCCTTGGACAAGGCTCATTCAACAACTGCTCAAGCGTCGGGCCTGACCCGCCGGCGCGGGGAGGTGGTCTCCCCTTGCGCCGGTGGTTGTTACCCTGTGAATTGGTGTTGGCCACAAACTCCATACTGCCATCAGCCTTACGCTTGTTACCCCCCTGGTTCGCCGGGTTATGCTGGGGGCCCTTGCCATTGCCATTCCGTTTTCCCTTCCTTGTCCTTTCATCATCCGACGCAGGATCCTTGGTACTATCAGAGTCGGCGTACTTAACCAGAGCCGCCATCAGCGTACCCATATCGTTGCAATCGCGCTTGAGCCGCCCGAGCTTCATCTTCAGGGGCGCAAAGCGACAATTCTGCTCTAACATTAAGACTGCAGAGCCGGCATCCATCTTATCGGATGAATGTATTATCTCTTTGCCCCGGCGAACCCAATGGGTTGTAGACTCACCCTCCTGCTGCTTACAGTTAGTCAAATCCACAATTGACATAGACTGCCTACAGGTATCTTTGAAGTTTTGGATGAACCAGGCTTTCAGTTCAGCCCAGGACCCGATAGAGTTTGGTGGCAGTCCCTTCAACCAACTGTGGGCAGTTCCATCCAACATCATGGTGAAGTACTTGGCCATTGCCGCTTCACTAACCTCCAGCAACTCCATGGCCATCTCGTAACTCTCGATCCAGGCCTCGGGTTGTAAATCAGCCATGTAATTAGGCACCTTCCTAGGCCCCTTGAAATCCTTGGGCAGACATTCATTGCGGAGAGCCGGCACCAGACAAGGGACACCTCCAGCCCTTGTAGGTATACCCGCATCAATAGAAGCCGTCGGATAAGCCGGGGGTGGCTGGTAAGCCGTCAACTGAGGCGCCTGCTCCGCCTCTTGCCGTGCTCTATCTTGGTCTACCGCGTAAAAGGCTCCGTTATAAGCCGGGCCGTGGCCAGGAGGCAAATCATGGCGTCGGACGTTGCTTGAGCCGGTCGCTGAGACCATGTGTCTGCTATAACTCGGGCTCCGGCCTGGACGAGGGGTTGAATGAATCCTGTCCCGACTATAAGAATATGCCTCCTGCTGTGCCAGAGCCGTCTGAAGGAGTTCTTTGACCAGGCGGGTTTCAACCGCCGTTGGAGAGTCGCCATCGATTGGGAGAGCCGCCAGTTGCGCCGCCGCGGCGACCATGTTTTCCAACGGGTTGGCATAATGACCCGGTGGTATTGGCACGTACTGAGGCGGGGTAGTGTTCACCCGGGGAGGCCCCATCACTTGGGGCTGGATTGGCGTTCCAGCTCCGGGCGCCGTGATCTCTGGCGGGTTACTGGGCCCTGCCCCAGGCGTGTTGAAGAGGTTTCGAGGATCGTAAACCGGAGGGAGTCGAGATTGGGTTTTTGATGCCTCCTTCTCATGACCTCATTGGACGCGTTCTGATCCATCGTGAGCCGGAAAGACTGCGCTTGAATCAGCTGAGTCTGAGCGTCGAGAGCCGCCCTCTCCGCAGCCATCCTGATCCCTTCCGCCGCTAGATCCTCCTTGGCCTTTGCTAGATCAAGCTTTAACTGTGCCACCTCCGCGTCATGCTGAGCTTGATCCGCCGGGGCGACCGTAGCGGTTAACAGGACCGTCAACTTGTCCATGAGATACATCAGCACCTGAGCCAGCGAGGGCACAAGGCTTCCTGCCCTGGCGGTGGGGTTTTGAATAGGTTGTGCACCAGCCATGAAGATTCCAACCCGGCTCGGCGGCTCAAAGGGGTCCGGAATACTGCCGCCATCGGAACAACCCCTGAGCCTGCCATCTTGAAGTTGATACGACGAGTTTGACTCATCCGTGGACGACTCATCGTCAGAGCGGGCGGCCGTCTCATCACCAGATCTAGATCCTTCGGAGAGCTCTCCATGGACGCATCCCACGAAAGCACGCTTCAAGGTAGGCAAAGTCCGGGCGGGTCGTGCATGTTGAGCCGTCTTGATGAGAACGGCGCAGAGATCCGGCTCAGGGCCCGGCTCACCGATCTTGCCAATAAAAACATGGATTCCGCCGAAGGGGACCCGGTACCCGTACTCAACTGAGCCGGCGTCGGGGCCCCAATTTGCATCGTCGATGTAGAGCTTGCCGCGACGACTCTTGGTCATCCGGCCCACAACGTATCCCTTGAGCCCTTCGAAGCTACCCTTCAAGAACTCAAATCCACCGTGTGCTGGCCCCACGGTGGGCGCCAACTGTCGTGGAATTGTCACGGCAGATGTCCTCGTGCAAGGACTTAGTCGTGGAGCCATCGCCGCTAGGAAGCTTAAAGGGGTTAAACAGGACAAGGAACACGAGGGTTATACTGGTTCGGCCCCTTACGGTGAAGGTAAAAGCCTACATCCAGTTGAGGTGGTATTGCTTTAGGGTTTCGATGACCAGGGAGCTTAATCGCTATTCCCGGCTCTCGATCTGTTGTCTCTCGTCCTGAACCGCCGCCGGGTCATCCCTTTATATAGAGAGGTTGACGCCTCCTGGCTCTCAGAGTCCTGGCCGGCTTATAACAGTATCCGGCTCGGACTCTTAACTACTCTTGCCTTACATTACAAGTCTTGCCATAACGGCGGGTTATCACTATGGGCCTTAAGCCGCCTTCGGGTCTTAAGCCCATTATTGATCCGCCATCCTCAAGCTTGGTATTGGGCTTCACGTGATGATCATTATGATGTAACCCGGCCCCTCCTGGGCGGGTAACTCTAATGGTTATATCCTCAACAAAACCCAAATATCAGAGAAGAAATAAGAGGCTATAAGCAATCATGCATATAAGAGATCAAAGAAACTCAAATAAATTTCATGGATAAAAAGATATAACTGATCATAAACTCAAAGTTCATCAGATCCCAACAAACACACCGCAAAAAAGAGTTACATCATATGGATCTCCAAGAGACCATTGCATTGAGAATCAAACGAGAGAGAGGAAGCCATCTAGCTACTAACTACGGACCCGAAGGTCTACGAAGAACTACTCACGCATCATTGGAGAGGCACCAATGGAGGTGGTGAACCCCATCCGTGATGGTGTCTAGATTGGATCTGGTGGTTCTATACTCTGCGGCAGCTGGAATCGATTTTCGTCGACTCCCCTAGGGTTTCTGGAATATTGGGGTATTTATAGAGCAAAGATGCGGTCCGGGGGGCACCCGAGGTGGGCACAACCCACCAGGGCACGCCTGGGCCTCCTGGCGCGCCCTGGTGGGTTGTGCTCTCCTCGGAGAACCTCCCAGGCGCAGCCTTGGCCCATTAGGTGTCTTCTGGTCCATAAAAAATATCCGTAAAGTTTCGTTGCATTTGGACTCCGTTTGGTATTGAGTTCATGCGATGTAAAAAACATGCAGAAAACAGCAACTGGCACATGGCACTATGTCAATAGGTTAGTATAAAAAATGATATAAACTGACTACAAATTGATTATAAAACATCCAAGATTGATAATATAACAGCATGGAACAATAAAAAATTATAGATGCGTTGGAGACGTATCAGTGTACCCTTCGTGGGAGGCAGCGGCGGCAACACGGGCATGGCATCGAGCTTGCGCAAACAAACAGTCGCAGCTTGCAAGGGCAGCATGCGCAACGAGCAGGTACATCACGTCCCTGATTATATCTAATTCAACTGTTCAATTTCTGGCCAATAGTTAAACCTGACGGTGTTGTAAATCTGCTTGTATGTAGGGAATCTATGAGAAAATGAAACCAATTTCTGCTTATTTTATAACTCTCCCAATCAATACTGAACTGACTGAACCTGATGTATCTAATCAAGTTTCCGGTGCAAACATACAAGCTCATGTTGTTCTTGAGCTTGAAGTGTCTAATGAACAGACTGCTAGTGAAGGATTTGATGCAAACATTTTACATGCTCCTGGTGATGAACATATAGTGTCTAATGAGGGATCTAATGCAAGCATTTTGCAAGCTCCCATTGAAGGATTTAGTGTCTAATGATGATCTGCTATGTTGAGAGAGACATAGAGATTTGCAGGCATTGATGACAAGCAAATTATAGTACATTTTCATGGCTTGAGGAAACGTCGAGGCCATCTACCAGAAAGTCCCCGTATCATGACAATGTAGCATAAATACTTTTCTAATCTGTTGTTTGAAACTATTGGCATACTTGTGCAGGATAGATATATTGATATGCAGTTTGCGCACTGGTTATAGGTGCAATTACACTTCGATATTTTCAGCCAAAGAACGAATAATTCAAGCAGGTACAGACCATGTTAGTAGTCCTTGTACACCATGTTGTATTTTGTGTTTTTTGGTGCTTACATCATTTAGTGTTTTATAATCTAAACTACTTTGGATCATTAGCTAGTTTTGAAAGTGCATGTAGCTTCACATTTCTCAAGTTATGTTAATTTCTGGAGTGCAAGTGCCTTCGTATTTTTAAGTTAAATTTTCGCCCCTGGTAACTTGAATTCGTGGATCCGCCACTACACACAAATCATACACGCAGGCCAGTACGAATTAAATGAAATGCAGGGACTTACACTAGCTCGTTGTACAGGCTCACTGCAGCTCTGCTTGCGCTTGGGATGTTCCATGTACAAGTCCATGTTACCACTTGCTTGGATGTGCAGGCCTTGTGCTCCTTGCATCCCCCTCTGCATTTTTGACACGGCGAATGGTTGATCAAATAAGAGGAATCGACCTTGCTGTTTTACCGGAGGACATATACTTACTAGGTTATACGGGTGTGCAGGATGTGTACCAGATCCCGTAGCGCTGTCATGCCTCGCTAAAAAATGGTTTTGCTTATTTCAGATGATATCTCCAGAAGAAATAAGAGTTAAAGTCAGAGTTGCATAGGCGTGTAAGCTAAGTGAGCAGTGAAAGGATATCCAAACATCGTCAGAACAGTGCACAAGGGAGTGATATGTGGATACCTAGTTCGGGCCGGCGTTTGGGCATGCTCGCCTAGCTAGAGTGCGGGTCACTTCAGAGCCGTTGAGGGTGATGCGCTGGCGTTGGCTGGCCACGCACGGATGCAGATCTTGAGTGGCAGCGGAGCACTACGATGCGGTGGACGAGACCGTTGGTGAAGCCCGAACGGCCTCGGGGGGCGGAGGTGTGACGATGTGCTCGGTGAAGTAGCCCGGTAAGGTGGGAGACGGCGTCGGTGAAGCACACCTGATGCGGTGGAAGTCGGTGTCTGTGAGGCATGTCGGTTGCGGCGGCCGACGTTGTCGGTGGACCACCCGGTGCGGTGGATGAGGGCATAGATGAGGTAGGTCGGTGGTGAAGCGCGACCGTCGTCTTCGTCGTCATCGTCCAACACAGAGGTGGGGAAAGAGACGAGACGAGGGGCAATTCGAACTTTGCTTGGGTTGGCGGCGAATTAGGGATTTGAGGAATCTGGGTGCGGAAGGGGACGGTGGAGAAGGGAGATTTTGCAGGGCTGGAATTGGGGCTGCCAGATATTTCAATCCGAAACATGGAAGCGCGAACTTATTTTTTCATTGTTCTTTTTTTGGGGGGGGGGAGGGGGTGGGTGGCTCGGTGGTTGCGTCCGTACGACACACACGACCACCACGACATGACCCTGGTCTGCCTGGTGCACCTACATTTGAGAATGCAAACAAATCTTCTTTCATTTGCAAACGAATCTGTATCTATTACCATGCCCGTGTCTTCCTTGCAAATAATTACTCATTCGAAATGAGATACTATAAATTAATTAATGAGGAGTTATTTGAATTAGAGCGTGTGTCACATAGCGATATCCAATTCTAACGTGGATTTCGCATTTCACGGTATCCACGCTACTTTTTTAATACAAATTCATATGTATATGATGAACACCATGGTAGTGAGAAAACTTTGGATGAATTCGAACATATGACCTGCAAAATAGCACAACAATCGAGTCAATATCAACTTTTCCAAACCTAGTATGGCACGACTTCGAAATAATTACCCATATGCATGGTCCTCAGTTCAAATCTTACAATGTACACTAAATTGAAACATCGATATTAAGTCTCGTACTATCTACATTCAAATGTTGTTTTTAGCCCCATCCCCCCTCGGCACACATGCTACATACTTCCTGTATCGGTCAATCTTCCTCTCCTAACCACCTTAGGAAGCTATCGGTTTCCGACACACGTTCATTCTTTCTCTCCATGTTTCGATCTCTAACTCTCTCAACTACACAACCCCCTTTTCCCACTCTTTTACCAAATGTATCTACCTCACACACCCGCCATTGCACCCCATGCCGAGCTCTCTCTCTCTATCTCTCTCTCTCTCCCTCCCTCCCTCCCACCCTCTCTCGCTAGATACATGCATTGCCTATCTAGTCCCACAACCTCTCGTGCGCACACACGCACGTTGTCTATCTAGGTCATTCCCTCGAGACCGTCTCACTCTTTCTTCCGCACGGCGGGCCACACTCTCTCAATCTCGCTCTCTTTATCTGAGTCTCGATTAACCTCGCTTTCTTTCACACACAAATGATATATCTCCTTGTTCGGGCCTCGATCGACACACTCTATATACTCTCACGCAGATTGTCTATCTAGGTCAGTCCATCCAAGCCGCCCCTCTTTCGACCTCATGGCAGGCCACGCTCGCTCAATCTCTCTCTCTCTCTCTCTCTCTCTCTTTGTATGTCTCGATTGACCTCGCTCTTTCTCGGACACAAACGACATATCTCCATGTTTGAGCCCAATTCGACATATTCATATTGCATACTCTCTCACGCACATTGTCTATCTAGGTCACTCTCTCCAACCCGTCTCACTCTTTCGATCGCACGACGACCCACACTCGTTCAATCTCTCTCCCTTTATATATGTAATCGATTGACCTTGCTTCCTCCCACGCACAAAATATATCTACATGTCTGTGACTGGATCATCTCTCAAGCTCTATCTTACAGCCCTCACCCTTCCCAAAATCTCAATCGGACAATATCTCTCCAGAGCATATATATATCTTTTCAATGAATGTCGGACCACACTCACTTTGTCTCGCTATCTATCTGTGCCTCGATTGACCTCGCTTTCTCACGCCGTATCTTCCACACATTGAAGCTACCTCTCCATCCCTCGCAAAGCTGGAGCTATTTACATTGCGAGGGGGACTCCAACCTTGGATTAATTTGTGTAGGCATTTATTCTGGTGGGTTTAGATTATATTTTTGTAGCATTCGGCCCACAACTACTCCAAATACCGTTGCAAGCCCCGCACCTCCCCCAATTGATTTCCCTCTGGCTCGATCATCGCTCTCTCGCACGTCCTTTCTCGCCTTCAACGTTGCACCATGGTATTTTTTTTTGCAAAAAAACTCTGTTGTTCTCTTTAATTATTACAAATAAGTTACAAATCTACGCACTGATAGTCCACCTCTAATGGAGCAAATTTCGACCCACAAATTAAAGTGCTACAAACTACACACCGAGGGGCCCACCTGTCATGAAACAAATTTGGACCCATATATAAATTAAAAATGAAAAAGGACGAGGATCGAAAATGCGACCAGGGCCTTCAAGCCGCATGTCAATAGGCAACATACGTAGTACAATAATGTTTGTTGTACCCTCCCTTGTTCATATAATGTTTTTATATTACCACAGCCTATTTAATGGATAACATGTAATATTATTTTTAGTACATTAGCGGGACCGGGTCGAAAGCACGTACTATTCGCCTTCACTTACTGGTGGGTTCCATGTCTGGTCTCTCTCTCTCTCTCCTCCCCTTCTAGGTGTAGACGAACGGGCAAACATGAACAATTCGCGGGCGATGTTGCCGTTGACCATATCTGGACACGTTCACAAGTTACGGCACCAGTTTCACATACTAGTAGTACTAGTCAATGTGTACGTGCAATGCACGTTAATTTGGAAGTATATTAAGTGCATGCGGATATTAAGTAGGATATTATTTGCGTGTTATTATGTGATTAGCACTATTTTTGGCATGAAATTAACTGCACGCTAAATGTGTTGAGCGCTCGACATTGAAGCAATCTAGGTCGTTAGATGAGAAGGAATACATGTGGCTTGATGACATTTTATATTTAATTTGACACGGCTCTAGCAGAACATTCAATCGATCAAACCATAGATTTCATTCAGTCTGACTCCGACTTTACATTCATACGATGATCGATCTAAAATAGACAAAAATGATAAACGTTCGGATTTTAAGCATGGCAATCCAAACGTTTTTCATGGCAAATTTAGATTACGCAGCAGCGGCGGGGGCATCTTACGGTGGGAAGCGGCTCCTCTGCCGTACTCTGTGTGTCGTCGGGCCACTGACTGAGGGCGACAGCGATGGCGACGGCGGCGTCTTGCGCCGTTGTTGGCGTACTCCTAGACGTTGGCCCTAGCTTCAAGGAAGGCCACAATGTTCTGGACTTCGGTCTCTAGGAGCGAGTCAACTAGTGGGAGGAGGCGACTGGCATTGCTGCAAGGAAGCGGTCGTCGACGGCCATCCATGCCGCTGAGGGGGGCACTGGCACCCGCGCGGGGACAGTCGCTGGCAACGGCGCGGCGGAGACATTCGTGTGCACGGGCATCGGCACGGGCGCGCGCGTCAGTGCACATGCATGCGCATGTGCTGGGAGGTGCACGGGCGCGTGAAAGTCGGCGGGGACCTCATGGAACCCCGTGGCATCAAGCTCGGCGACAATGTGCGGCTCCCAGCCCATCAACGCCAGAGGGATGGGCGCTGGCGCAGTCGGGGCGACGGGAGCCGGAATGGGAGTGGGGACAGGCACGGCGTCTTCTCACAAGGCCGGTTCAAGATCGTCCCAAAGCTCTTTATGTTCTTGAGACTCCGGTTGGGTGTCTTCCTCAGGAAACTGGAAGACTAAGGGCAGACCATCGTGATGCGGCATGGTTTATGGTTAGGTCAGGCTGGTTGGAGGTAGACGACAGGAGAATCGGAGAGGAAGAGAGAAGATTGTAGTGATACCGGGTAGTGCGGGGTTGATTTTAAACTATGGTGTCGGCGCCATTAAAAGTGGGGGCAGTTGTGACGAAGGTGGGCGGCGGAGCCTGGTCAAAGGGGTAGCCTCTCGGTGAGCCTGCACAGCGGTCTGCTCGCACGCCTCCCGTCGACTCACACGCTTGCTCGGACAACACCAGCCGATGAGAAGCGGGACTCGTGGCGGCACATAAACGCCCACGGTTTGAATAGTCAAAGTGATTGCCTTAACATGACAGGTCTTTGTTCCAAAATACCTTGGCTCTTCATTTGTGCAACTTCTCATAAGCAGCTTGTCTCAAATTGAAGAAAAACAATTACGTAGAAATATTTGTGCCATATCACGAGACCATGCTCAGTTTCATGAATTTCCGGTCACTTTTGGATTTTCTGAAATTTAAAATCCAGGATTCGAAACAATATCATAACCTGCATCATGCAATAAATTTTCAAGCGATACATCTTTCCTGTTGTATTTCTTAAGAAAGGATTTGGTCAAACATTTTGCTTAGTTAGACTTCAGACAAGTTATATATGCAGGTAAAAGGATAATCCCTCCATACCAGTGCATTGCCTAATATATTAATTCAAGTACTAGGCACGAACAAACGGGCTCAATTCTGTGCTCATCTTGGTGTAGTACTCCTATTAGTACTAGGCAATGGAGTTGACGGGTGACCTTGGGTAGCAGCGACCAAGGGAATTGAACTATGCTCGGCATGGTAGGTAACATTGTCTAGTTACTAAAGCATCCCTCCATTGTTCATCGGTAGTCATTATGGACCAGGGACATGAGGGGAATTTCCTAGGGCTGGAATTCTGGCCGCCAGATATTTCGACTCGAAACGCGGAGGCTCGACTGGTTGGGGTTGGCTAATGTGCGTACCACGCACGCCACCAGAAGGACACGGGCCCGGTTTTTTTTTGAGGATCAACACGAGCCAGGGTCTGGCTGGTACGCCGTTGGGTCCTACCATTCGAGAATACGAAAGGAATCTTTTAAATTGCCGAATGAATCTATGTGTATTAAAATGCCCGTATTTTCCTTGCAAATAGTAATCTCAATTTGGTAATTGATTTATGATGAGTTCTTGAATTAGAGTGAGTTTGTGATATAGTGATCTCAACGTGGATTTCACATTTCATGGTATCCCTAGTAAGTTTTTCATTGCAAATTCAAATTTAAAAGATGAACGGTATGGTGGTGAGAAAACTTTGTATGTATCAAGCATCTGACCACACACACACACACATGAATATAACAATAATCCAGTAAGTATAGTGCATCTATTTTCCAAACCATGCATGTATGACACGAATTCAAAAATACTCCTTCTGTTCCTAAATATTTGTCTTTTAGAGATTTCAACAAGTGACTACATACGGAGCAAAATGAGTGAATCTACACTCAAAAATATGTCTATATACATCCGTATGTGGCAGTCCATTTGAAATCTCTAAAAATACTAATATTTAGGAACGAAGGGAGCAAAATGTAAGACATGCATGGTCCTCAATTCAATATTTAAAATGAACAGAAAACTGAAACATGAATATTAAGTCTAGTACTACATACATGCAAATGTTGTGTTTAGGCGGAGCTATGTAGATTGTCGGGGGTTAACCCCTCGACCTTAGATAAAATTGTGAAGCTCTATTTAGGATTGTTTAGATTGTATTATTTGAACATTATATTTGTCCCCACCCTCCCAAACACCGATTGGTTGTGCACCCCCTCCTCCCCGGGAGAATATCATGTGCCCCCACACCATAGATGCTATATGCTGATACGAGTTGCTTGGAGCTTGTAGATCTGAGATATAGTAGCTCACAAGATGTCTTAATATTTTTACAGGAAACCTTAATGAGTTTGAGAATTGCACACAATTTGTACAAAAACTACTCAGATGCCCTTGGATCCCATATCCAACGACCTCGAAGCTCGTATCATTGTAGCATCTAAGATGAAGGAGGACCTCATATTCTCCTGTATGTAAGAATATCATGTGCTACCACACCTTAGATGCTTTGGTGATACAAGCTCTTTGGAGCCGTTGGATTTGTGATCCAACAACTCCTCGTTGGTTTGAATTTTTTTTGCAGAAAAGCCCCCAAAGAGTTTGGCCATTGCTTACAAGCACAAAGACTGCTCAGATGCCATTGGATCTCAGATCGAACGACCTCAAAGCTCGTATCACCGTAGCATCCAAGCTGCGAGAGCACCTGATGTTTTCTCGCACGGGAGAATATGAGGTGCTCCCGCACCGTAGATTCTATGGTGATACGAGTTCCCTGAGATCTAACGGCTCACAATAGGAGGTTTGAATGTTTTTGCAATATATGCGTGAGAGAGTTTGGGAATTGCGCCGAAAGTACAAGTACTACGCATGTGGCATCTGATCACAGATCATACGACCTAGATGCTCGTATCACCGTAGCGGCTAATTAAGCTATGGGGAGCACCTAATATGAGCAACGGGGAGCCGTTGGATCCAAGATGCAGCAGCACACACAAGACCTAAATGTTTTATTTGCAAAAAATCTTTGGAGAGTATGGAAATTGCGCATAATTACAAGGACTACTCCCAAGCCATTGGATCTTAGTTCCAACGACATAAAAACTCGTATCACCATAGCATCTAAGCCGCGGGGTGGATGTGATATTCTATGCAGCTGTCATTTTTGTTCCTAAACTTGCAAAATACGTATAACTCGTGCTGTTACTTGTCTAACCGCGCAAAGTGTTTGTTCAAAAAAAACCATCCTACACTGAAATATCGGAACAACACATGGGGGTCCCACTTGTTATTGATCAAATTTGGACCTAAAACTAACAAATTTGAAAGACGAGATTCGAACTGGCAACTTGGACTACAAAGCGTAAGTCGATAGCCTGAAACAACAACGGTTGTTGGCTTTGTCCCATAACTTGATTTTATACAATATTACATTGATTAGAGTAGAGGGAGTGGCTCGTCAACACGTGCACGGCCGTTGACTCACTTACTGGTGGGCCCCAGGTCTGCGATCTCTCTCTCCTCTCCATCGTCTAACCTTTAGATGCACGGGCACACACGAAGAGCGACGCTAGCTTGCCGTGGTGTTATTATAACTAAAAAAAGCTTGGAAAATAGAAGAATCGCCTAGAACAAGAGACGTTGTGGCTGGTCGAGACGGAGCTAACCACACCTATCCTCCGTGCCACATTAGCATGATGAAGCTGTGTGGCTAGTGGGGTGTTTTCGACCGACTGGCTGGGTCCCGAGGTCGAACCATAGGTAGTACGTCTGATACAATATATTTTTACACGCACATTTTTCCTCTGTGCCGAGGCGTGGCACACCCTACCGCGCGATTTCGGGGTCCTCACGGGTGGTGCACACAAATATTCGTCCTTGCCAAGACGTGGGATGCCCTACCGCGCATTTTCTGGGTCCTCCTCGGTCGTAGCACCGAAGCAAGTAAATGAGTCGTCAAATAACGAAAGACCACCTTTCCCGCCGAGTACATCAGTAAAGCACGGTGGCTAGCTAGTTGGGCTAGTGCGACCGATTAGCTAGACCGCCACCACATTTGTTTTTTCACCCCTTTTTTTATCTCCTTGACAGGAGGTAAATTTAAATATCCACCGCGGTGTTGCTTTGGTCTTTGGGTGCGGCAAGCGCGACAGGATTTTTTATTTTTTGATTGACGGGAGCAGGCACGGCAAGATTTTTAATTTTTTGATTGACGGGAGCAGGCGCGGCAGCAATTAGTCACAATGACTCCGCCTATAAAACCCATTGCTCCCTGATGTGAAAAGTCGTCGACTGGTGTTTTCCCATGGTGAAAACCAAAATATTCACCCCGCTCCTCGGCTGGCTCCCTCCGCCTTCCTGTAGATTGCATTGCCTTTCAGCTGTTTTACCCCCTTTGCCTCCTCTCCCCATTGCTTCTACCTGGTGGCTGGTGCCATGGCGGCGCAGCAGATCACAGAGTCTGAGGTGAGGTGCGTGACACAGGAGCTCCAGGCCAAGGATGCGGAGCTCAGGGCCAAGGACGTGGAGCTCCGTGAGCTCAAGGAGGAGAGGAGTGCCATGCTCCTCCTTTGTCGTGGAATTGTCACGGCAGATGTCCTTGAGCTAGGACTTAGTCGTGGAGCCATCGCAGCTAGGAAGCTTGAAGGGGTTAATGCGGGACAAGGAACACGAGGGTTTATACTGGTTCGGCCCCTTACGGTGAAGGTAAAAGCCTACGTCCAGTTTGATGTGGTATTGATTAGGGTTTCGATAACCAGGGAGCTAAACTGCTATGCCCGGCTCTCAATGAGATTGTTGTCGCCCTTAAACTGCTGCCGGGTCGTCCCTTTATATAGGGAGGCTGACGCCCTGCAGCTTTCAGAGTCCCGGCCGGCTCATAAGAGTGTCCGGCTCGGACTCTCAACTATTCTTGCCTTACACTACAAGTTCTACCATAATAATGATTGTAACTACGGGCCTTAAGCCATATCCGGGTCTTAAGCCCATCTTTGGCCCACCGTCTTTAAGCTTGGCGCCGGGCTTCTGGCAGTGACCATATGAGTAACCCGGCCCCTCTTGGCGGGTGACTCTAAGGTCTATATCCTCAACATTAGGCCCCAGATTGATTTGAGCCGGCTCATGTCAATCTCAACTCTTTCGACAGAAAAAATCTCCGGCTTACGATTCGTGTGAAGACCATAACCCGGCATGACGTCATCCTCTGGACTCCGGACTCCGGACTCCGCCGTGACGTCATCTTCCATTAAGTCCGTTTTTTACTCCGCCAGATCCGCAACGGATCTTTACCTTTACTGTCATCCCGAAAATCGAGGCGCTGCGTGGGGAGATAACCACGCCACGGTCTCCTTGATTCTCGCGCCCGCTTCACGAGCTCGCCTTATAAATAGGCCGGCCCGACGGGCTCTTCTCACGCTCCTTCCTCTGTCGTCTTCTTCCTCTCACTGTCCCGTGCTGCTCGAGCTCCGCCGCCGTCGCCGCCGCGGGTCTCCTCGTCGTCACCAGCTCAGGCCGCTGCATCACCCTGATCTGACCAGAGAAACGCGGCGACCTCCGCGACTCTCCAGCTCTTGTAAGTCCTGCTTGTCCTGTAGAGTAGATCCGTCGTAGGATTCGTCCGCGTTCTTCGTGTTCGTCGTCATTGCCCGCAAGTTCCGGTAGTTCTCATAGTTACTGCCCCTGTTTGATCTTTAGATCTGCATAGAACTAGTGCGGCGGTTGTTTGGTACCCATTTCACATGCAAGCAGCTCTCCTCTTACTGCATAGGAACTTTGTTCAAGCCCAAGAACTCCCTCACTTCTGTTTCTAGGTCTAGAAATTTTTCCTTTTGCCCGACCATTTTGATCCAAAAAAGTTACTGCAATATGTGAAACCTGTTTTACCACACTTAGTAAAAACTGCAATCATTGAATCTTGGCGGTTACAATTCCGGTTTAAAGAAACCACGCGCCGTAGAATCTTCCGGCTTAAAGAAAACCATGCTTCGTAGAATCCTCCGGCTTAGCTGTGATAAGGCCGTAGATAATCAATTTATTCTGAATGCCCCTGCGGCTTAAATAACCCGCTGTACTTAGGTATATACCATTAGTCCCCTTCATAAGCCGCCACCTTAGCTTTGAACTGTAGATCTCCTCCGGCTTATCATTAACCCGGACATTTTTCCTTTTTGTCATAGACCGCCAACTTTCACCATGCCTCCCAAAGCTCCCATTACTTGTAACTGGATGAGGTCCAATGTCACCAACGAGACCCTAGCGGATTTTGTTAAGTCAGGATATCTACCCAAGAAAGACATCATGTCCTACCGTGCCCCTGACCCGTCAGAAGACAGGCCACAGCCAAAGGATGGGGAGGTAGTGATTTTTGCGGATCACATGAGCCGGGGCTTCGCACCGCCCGGCTCCAAGTTTTTTAGAGATGTTCTAAATTTCTTCGATTTACGGCCTCAAGACATAGGACCCAACTCAGTGTCCAACATCTGCAATTTCCAAGTCTTCTGCGAGGTTTATCTTGGAGAAGAGCCTACTCTGCTGCTCTTCAGAGAGCTTTTTTACTTAAACCGTCAGAATGAGTGCGCCAATGGGCCAAGTCTAGAGTTAGGTGGCATCTCCATCCAGCGGCGTAGGGACTGCCTTTTCCCTTACGCAGAGCCGCCGAGCCACCCAAAGGACTGGAACATGACTTGGTTCTATTGCCAAGATACATCACCGGCTGACGAGAGTCCGTTGCCCGGCTTTCGCCCCTCACGTCTGGAGCCGACTCACCCTCTGTCGGACAAGCTGACTCAAGCGGAGCGCCAGCCTCTGCTCCCCACTATCAACAAGATCAAGGCTCTCCTGGGCAATGGTCTGAACGGAATCGACTTAGTCCGGGTCTGGATCTCATGGCGGGTGATCCCATTGAGCCGCCGCCCCGGCTTAATGTGTGAATACACAGGACGAAAGGATGACCCGCAGAGACACAGCCGCAATGATCTTCCAGAAGACGTTGCAGAGGAGATGACCAAGGCTCTTTTAAACGAGAGCCTGGCAGACTGCGGAAGGACCGGGTTAGCCCCCTTCTGCAAGACCAACCCAGCCCCAGCGGTAAGCCGCTGACTTCAACTTTTTATCTTCTTTTGCATATAACCTTCATCTGAACCGTTTTAAGAATTCATCATTGTATTTTTCAGGCTGATGACAAGTTCTGGCGGGTCAAATACGACCATGAGGCGGCCAAGAAGGCCAGGAAGGCGAAGAAAGCCGCCAAGAAAGCCGCCCCTCGCAAGAAAGGAAGAAGGCCTACTACTTCGGAGCTGATGCAATTAAGCGATAGCTCCGAGTCAGAGGTAACCCCTAAGCCTTTAAGTCCTTGCTGTATTTGTTTGTTTGCTGCTGTCCGCCTTATCAATACTCGATCATTGACTGGATGACACCGGTGCAAGTAACCCGGTGGTTGAAGACGTAATGTCACTTTCCTCCGACTCGGAGCCCTTGCCAAAGCTGAAAGTCCGAAGGGTAACCCGGAAAGTAAGCTTTTCACATCCTTTAGCTTATCAAGACCCTCAATTTATTTTGAAGCGACAGGTCCATGAAAGCCGACGCCACACCCGGACCAACAAGGACACCGACCTCTCAGCCGGGTTACCCGACGCAACAAGGAAACGCCGAACTGAGGTTATTTCCCACTTGTACCCTTTTCACCCGTTGGCGGGTGTTATCCGTCAGCCACTCAACTCTTCTGACTCCAATTATCAGGAGACCTCCCCCTCTTCGGGCGACTCTATGCAGTCGAGCCTTCCGGCTTTCAAGACGGCGCCCGGGTAACGATAATCATCTCATTTTGTTCTGATCTTTACTCATATTTTTTGTACTAACCTTTGTTGTTCTTTCAGTGCCCAGGCAAAGCTCACCAAGAGGGTGAAGAAAACCAAGTCGGCCGGAGTGCCGGATTTTCCTGGGCCGGAGGTGACGGTCCAAGACCCGCCAGCTGCCTCCGCCCCCGAAGCCGCCACTCCAATGGACACGGCGCCTGCAGAAGCTTCTACTGACCCGGTGGCCTCCGGCTCGGCCCAACCAACAAATGACCCGGACGTGGTAATCACCCGGACGGAGTTCGTTGAGCCGGGGAGACCTACCGTGCTGGCCAAGTGCTCCGCTAAGGGGGAGTTGCTGCAGCCCCGCCGGGTGAACCTGGACCTCTCCGACTACACCAACCTGAGCATTGGAGAGCTCGTCTCTGGCTACATCAGCCAAGTGCACAAGAGCCGGGACGCCGAGGTTGCCATGGTGACCCAGATCCAGCAGAAGTCTGAGGTAACATCCTTTTATCCTCTTATTTACTGCTTAGTTACCTGTACCACGCTAGCCCCCAAGTCGACGACTTATGACTAAGTATGTTGTAGACTTAGGTTCCGGCTTACTCCATTTGAACCGGCAATATGTAGATAGAAAACGTTCAATATGCATTAGCCCCCAAGTGCCAAGTGTCTTTGCTTGGAAAACGGTTGGGACTTTTAAATTTGTAGAGTAATTGTTCATGCCATAACCCGGAACTTATACAGGCTGCTGGCAAGAAGCTGGAGACTGACCTTGCTGATCTCACGAGCCGGCTAAAGATGCAAGAAATGGAGACCCGGAAGGCAAACGCCAAGTTTGTATCCAGCATCGCCGCTCAAGAGAAGCTGAAGACAGAATTTGATGCTGAGCGGAAAGCCCGGGCCGAAGAGAAGGCCGCATTGGTAACCCAGGCTGAACAGGCGGAGAAGACTCTCTCCGAGAAGACCGCTGAGCTCTCCGGCCTAAAGCGCCAGGTTTCCCAGATGGTGGCCGCCATCTTCGGTAAGTCGCCTCACCGGCTTTCATCAAGTTTAAAATGTTTATATCTCATAACTCATCCTTGCCGCCGGCTTGTCTGATTCTGTTAAACAGGTCCCAGAAGTGCCAACCTCAACCAGAGCGTGGTCACAAACTGAAGGCCGTGTATACCCTGGTGGAGCAGCTCTACACCGGGTCACAGCGTGCCTTAGCTGTGGTGGCCCTATCCAACAAGGTGCCGGCTCACCTGGCAGAAGTCCTGCGCCGGCTCACCGTTCTGCCTCAGCGGATCCAAGAGCTGCGACGGGCCTCTGCGAGAGCCGGAGCGATCGCCGCGCTGAGCCGGACCAAGGCATTCCTGCCGGAGTTAGACCCGGCGGACATCGCCCTTGGCTATCCAAGCCTGAAGGAAGACAGCTCAACTTTCGATCAGAAGGACTTCGCCGCTTGCGTGAAGGCTGTACGCCCGGTGGCCACCCTTATCGGGAACGACACAGATCTAACCAAGTACCAGCCGGGTTACAACGCGGAGAATCAGAGGATTCCAACCCCTCGCTATGAAGCCCTCAACTTGATCCCGCCGGCTCGTCAGCACACTTTCGCCCCGGAGATTGACCCAGCCGGGTTAATTGACGAGGAAGCCCAATTCGAAGCTCTCAGCGGCATCGACTGGAAGTCATCAACCTTCTAGGTCTTGGGATCAGCCGGAGGAGAGGATAGGAACGAGCCGAAGACTTCAACTCAGCAAGCATCATAACTCGGCTGGCGGTTTACCAAACAATGCTCCACCCTTTTAGACTTGATGATTTTTGTAATAGAATAGGTGCAACAGTTTTATCTCTGCCGTGCCATCGTGCACCTATTGAATGCTAAAGTCTTTTGAAGTTGTCTCTTTGATATTTCTCTGGGTCATAACCAATCCGTTGCTTTACTTAACCTCAAAAGATGTGCCTTTAATTACCCTGCATAGAAGGGCAAATCACAAGTCTCGAGGCGGCTTACCGCCCTGAGAATCATAAGTTTTATATAACCCGGAATATGAATCAAAAAGGACTTGTCTTCAATGATATCCTAAACATAGCCGTAAGAACATACTTAACAGCCTGCAATCACACTTCCGGTTTAGATAACCCGGATGAGAAAGTTGGTACCGCAACTCCGGTTTACCTGCCTTATAACACTTTTGCGTTCATCAATACTGTAAACCAAAGTTAAGCCGGCAAAGTGAGACCCGGCTGTACACACTTTGACATAATCAGAGAACACTTGTGATAAAGTATAAGAACTTAGGGGCTTCCGGTTCGAATACGACCAGAGACCCGGCCCGAAGGGGTTAAGCTAAGATTCGGATACGATCATATAGCCCCCAGTGGGTGTGGCGATGCCAATCAAGAGGGTACCGACAGCTATGTTCTCTTTGCTTCGAATATGACCCATGTTTGAACAGGAAGCCCCCAAGTGATTTTAAGAATTGTTTAACGACGCTGATTCGAATACGATCCACGTCGGTTCTCAGAGGGGTTAAACTATGATTCAAATATGACCAAAGGTAACCTCCCAATGAGCTCGGCACTTTGCCAATCAAATGGGTATCGACAGCTATGTTCTCTTTGGTTCGAATACGACCCATGTTTGAACAGGAAGCCCCCAAGTGACCTTATTGCTTACGGCTAAATTCGAATACGATCATAAGCTGGATCCTCCTTTAAGTCATCATGTAATCTTGCAATGAAAATAATACATGCATATTTGGAGGAGAAAAAAGGACAGAGGTCCTGCTTTATTGCTTTATCATAATATATACATGGCTGAGAGAAATATGTACACCACGAGAGCCGGTGGCTCAAGTGTAGTAAGGCCGAAGCTGAGCTATGTTCCACGGCCGACGGGTCTCTTCCTCCGACTTATGTGAATCTTTGTGCTCCCGAATGTCAATGAGGTAATATGACCCGTTGTGCAAGTTCTTGCTGACCACAAAAGGCCCTTCCCAAGGCGGGGATAACTTGTGCACATCTGTTTGATCCTGGATGAGCCGGAGCACGAGATCGCCTTCCTGGAAGACCCGGGATTTGACCCGGCGGCTATGATAACGGCACAGGTCTTGTTGGTAAATTGCTGAACGGGCTGCTGCCACATGACGCTGTTCGTCCAACAAGTCAAGAGCATCTTGGCGTGCCTGTTCATTATCCGTTTCAACATAAGCCGCCACGCGAGGTGAGTCATGGCGGATGTCACTGGGGAGGACTGCTTCTGCTCCATAAACCATGAAGAAAGGCGTAAAACCTGTAGACCTGTTAGGAGTAGTGTTGATACTCCATAACACGGAGGGCAACTCCTCCACCCAACAACCCGGCGTCCGTTGCAAAGGGACCAAAAGCCGGGGCTTGATACCCTTCAGAATCTCCTGATTAGCTCTCTCAGCTTGACCATTGGATTGAGGATGAGCCACTTAGGAAACATCAAGTCGGATATGCTCTCGTTGACAAAACTCTTCCATGGCGCCTCTGGAGAGATTAGTGCCATTGTCAGTTATAATGCTATGCGGAAAACCAAAGCGGAAAATCACCTTTTTCATAAATTGAACCGCCGTGGCTGCATCGCACTTGCTAACTGGCTCAGCTTCCACCCACTTTGTGAATTTGTCAACTGGCACCAAGAGGTGGGTCTTCTTATCTTTGGACCTCTTGAAAGGCCCAACCATATCAAGCCCCCAGACCGCAAAGGGCCAAGTGATCGGGATCATCCTCAGCTCCTGAGCCGGCATGTGAGCCCGTCGTGAGAACCTCTGGCAACCATCACATTTACTGACCAAGCCCTCTGCATCAGCATGAGCCGTCAACCAATAAAAACCATGACGAAAAGCTTTGGCCACAAGAGACTTTGAGCCGGCATGATGACCACAATCCCCTTCATGGATCTCACGTAAGATCTCTTGCCCTTCCTCAGGAGAAACACAACGCTGAAACGCCCCTGTAACACCGCGATGATGCAGCTCGCCATCGATAACAATCATTGACTTAGCTCGCCGGGTTATTTGTCTGGCCAAAGTTTCATCCTCCGGCAACTCGCCCCGGGTCATATAAGCCAGATATGGCATTGTCCAGTCTGGTATGACGTGGAGAGCCGCCACCAGTCGCGCCTCCGGGTCAGGGACAGCCAAGTCTTCCTCTATAGGCAGCTTAACAGAAGGATTATACAGGACATCCAGGAAAGTATTAGGCGGTACCGGCTTTCGCTGAGAACCTAGCCGGCTTAGGGCATCAGCCGCCTCGTTCTTCCTGCGATCGATGTGCTCCACTTGGTAGCCCTAAAAGTGCCCAGCAATGGCATCAACTTCGCGGCGATAAGCCGCCATGAGAGGGTCCTTAGTGTCCCACTTGCCTGATACCTGTTGAGCCACCAAGTCTGAGTCACCGAAACACCTTACCCGGCTCAAGCTCATCTCCTTAGCCATCCGAAGACCGTGGAGCAAGGCCTCGTACTCAGCCGCATTGTTAGTGCAAGGAAACATCAACCGTAACACATAATTGAACTTGTCACCTTTAGGGGAAGCCAATACAACTCCAGCCCCCGAGCCCTCCAACTGCCTGGACCCATCGAAGTGGATAGTCCAATATGTGTTATCCGGCTTCTGCTCGGGCACTTGTGACTCTGTCCAGTCATTGATGAAATCCACCAAGGCCTGAGATTTAACAGCAGTGCGTGGCACGTACTTGAGACCATGAGGTCCAAGCTCTATAGCCCACTTAGCTACTCTCCCTGTGGCCTCTCTGTTTTGAATGATATCACCAAGAGGGGCAGAACTGACCACAGTGGTGGGATGACCCTGGAAATAATGCTTAAGTTTCCGGCTTGCCATGAACACACCATAAACAAGCTTCTGCCAATGCGGATATCGCTGCTTGGACTCAATGAGCACTTCGCTGACATAATAAACCGGCCGCTGAACCGGATGCTCCTTGCCCTCCTCCTTGCGCTCCACCACCATAGCCACACTGAAGGCTCGTGTGTTCGCCGCCACGTATAATAATAAGGGCTCCTTATCAACCGGAGCAGCAAGGACTGGAGGCTCTGCCAGCTGCTTCTTCAAATAATCAAAGGTAGTATTAGCTGCATCATTCCTAACAAAGTTATCGGTTTTCTTCATCAACTGATACAATGGCATGGCCTTCTCACCCAAACGGCTTATAAACCGGCTTAAAGCAGCGATGCGACCCGCCAAACGCTGAACGTCATTTATACACGCCGGCTTAGCCAGGGAGGTGATGGCCTTGATCTTCTCCGGGTTAGCCTCAATGCCTCTGTCAGAAACCAAAAAACCCAAGAGCTTGCCTGCAGGGACACCAAAAACACACTTGGCCGGGTTAAGCATCATCTTGTAGACCCGGAGGTTATCAAAGGTCTCCCTTAAATCATCTATCAGGGTTTCCTCTTTTATGGATTTAACCACAATATCGTCCACATAAGCGTGAACATTGCGCCCAATATGTTTATGAAGATAGTTCTGTACACAACGCTGGTAAGTCGCCTGTGCACACTTGAGTCCAAAGGGCATAGACACATAGCAGAAGGCTCCAAAGGGAGTGATGAACGCCGTCTTCTCCTGGTCCTTAACTGCCATCTTAATCTGATGATATCCAGAATAAGCATCCAAGAAACTTAAACGTGCACAACCTGCCGTAGCATCAATGATTTGATCAATACGGGGGAGGGCAAAAGGATCAGCCGGACACGCCTTGTTTAAGTCCGTGTAGTCCACACACATCCGCCAGGTGCCGTTCTTCTTGAGTACGAGCACCGGGTTAGCCAACCACTCTGGGTGAAAGACTTCAACAATAAACCCGGCCGCCAAGAGCCGGGCCACCTCTTCACCAATGGCCTTCCGCCTCTCTTCATTAAACCGCCGAAGGAACTGCCTGACCGGCTTAAATTTCGGATCAACATTGAGAGTGTGCTCAGCGAGCTCTCTAGGTACACCTGGCATGTCAGAAGGTTTCCATGCGAAGATGTCCCTATTCTCACGGATGAACTCGACGAGCGCGCCTTCCTATTTTGGATCCAGATTGGCACTGATGCTAAATTGCTGAGATGAGTCTCCTAGAACGAAATCAACAAGTTTAGTCTCATCAGCTGACTTAAATTTCATCGCCGGCTCCTGCTCCATAGTCGGCTTTTTCAGGGAGGTCATATCTGTTGGGTCAACATTGTCTTTGTAAAACTTCAACTCCTCTGTAGCACAAACAGATTCTGCATAAGCCGCATCGCCTTCCTCACACTCCAGAGCCACTTTCCGGCTGCCGTGGACCGTAATGGTCCCATTGTGACCCGACATCTTGAGCTGTAAGTACACATAACACGGCCGTGCCATGAACTTGGCGTAAGCCGGCCGTCCAAATATAGCATGGTATGGACTTCTTATCTTGACCACCTCAAAGGTCAATTTCTCCACCCTGTAGTTGTTCTCATCACCAAAGGCCACTTCCAACTCAATCTTGCCGACTGGATAAGCCGACTTACCAGGTACCACACCGTGGAAGATAGTGTTTGACTGGCTGAGATTCTTATCAACCAACCCCATACGGCAAAAAGTCTCATAATAGAGGATGTTGATGCTGCTGCCTCCATCCATGAGCACCTTTGTGAACTTATATCCTCCCACTTGAGGAGCCACCACTAAGGCCAAGTGGCCCGGGTTATCCACCCGGGGAGGGTGATCCTCCCTACTCCACACTATAGGATGCTCAGACCACCGCAAGTAGCGTGGGACCGCTGGCTCAACAGCATTCACTGCCCTCTTATGAGGCTTCTGATCTCGCTTACACAGACTGGTGGTGAACACATGATACTGTCCACCGCTAAGCTGCTTTGGATTGGTCTGATAACCCCCCTGCTGCTGTTGATGACGCTGGCCAGACTGCTGATTAAAGCCCCCTTGACCGTTCTGAGGACCGGAATTTGAGCCACCGCCCGGGCCATGAAAGCCGCCGGCGCCTGAGCCGCCGCCCGGGCCATTGTAATTCTTAAAGGCCTTCATGATTGCACAATCCTTCCACAGATGAGTCGCTGGCTTCTCTCTAGAGCCATGCCTTGGACAAGGTTCATTCAACAGCTGCTCCAGCGTTGGACCTGACCCGCTGCCTCGGGGAGGGGGCTTCCCTTTGCGTCGCTGGTTATTACCTTGTGAGCTGGCATTGGCTACAAACTCTAGGCTGCCACGGCCTTGCGCTTGCCTCCTCCTTGGTTCCCCGGGTTAAACTGAGGACCCTTGCCATTGCCGTTCTTCTTTCCCTTCCCTGTCCTTTCATCATCTGAAGGGGGATCCTTGGTACCATCAGAATCGGCGTACTTGACAAGAGCCGCCATTAGTGTACCCATATCACTGCAGTCGCGCTTAAGCCGCCCGAGTTTCATCTTCAGGGGCACAAAACGACAATTCTGCTCCAGCATTAAAACCGCTGAGGCGGCATCCATCTTGTCTGACGAGTGTATGATCTCCTTAACCCGGCGAACCCAATGTGTCGTGGACTCACCCTCCTGCTGCTTACAGTTAGTCAAATCCACAATTGACATAGACTGCCTACAGGTATCTTTGAAGTTTTGGATGAACCGGGCTTTCAGCTCAGCCGAAGACCCAATGGAATTCGGTGGTAGCCCTTTCAACCAAGTGCGGGCAGTCCCATCTAACATCATGGTGAAATACTTAGCCATGGCCGCCTCACTGACCTCCAGCAGCTCCATAGCCATCTCATAACTCTCGATCCAGGCTGCAGGCTGTAAGTCTGCTGTGTAATTAGGCACCTTCCTAGGGCCTTTGAAGTCCTTGGGTAGACGCTCATTGCGGATAGCTGGTACTAAACAAGGGACACCCCCAGTCCTGGTGGGGATACCCACGTCGACGGAAGTCGTCGGATAAGCCGGGGGGGTCTGGTAAGCCGTCAATTGAGGCATTTGCTCCGCCTCTTGCCGTGCTCTGTCCTGGTCTGCTGCGTGAAAGGCTCCATTATGAACCGGGCCGTGGCCAGGAGGCGGGTCATGGCGTCGGACGTTACTTGAGCCGGTTGCTGAGACCATGTGCCGGCTGTAACTCGGGCTCTGGCCTGGCCGAGGGGTCGAGTGGATCCGGTCCCGGCTGTAGGAGTACGCCTCTTGCTGCGCCAGTGCTGTCTAAAGGAGTTCCCTGACCCGGCGGGTTTCAATAGCCGTCGGAGAGTCGCCGTCGACTGGGAGAGCCGCCAGCCGGGCTGCCGCAGCGACCATGTTCTCCAGTGGGTTATTATAATGACCCGGGGGTATTGGCACGTACTGAGGCGGGGCAGGGGGCACCTGGGGAGGCCCCATCACCATTGGCTGAATAGGGGTTCCGGACCCGGGCACTATGACCCCCGGCGGGTTACTAGACCCTACACCTGGCGTGTTGAAGAGATTGCGTGGATCGTAAACCGGAGGGAGTCGAGATTGGGTCTTTTGATGCCTCCTTCTCATGACCTCATTGGACGCGTTCTGATCCATCGTGAGTTGGAAGGACCGCGCCTGGATCAACTGAGTTTGGGCCTCGAGAGCCGCCCTCTCTGCAGCCATCCTGATCCCTTCCGCTGCAAGCTCCTCCTTAGCTTTCACTAGATCCAATTTTAACTGTGCCACCTCCGCATCATGCTGAGCTTGATCTGCCGGGTCAACCGTGGCGGTTTAACAGGGCCGTCATCTTGTCCGTGAGGTCCATCAGCACCTGAGCCGGAGAAGGCACCGGGCTTCCTGCTCCAGCAGCGGGGTTCTGAACAGGCTGCGCGCCAGCCATAAAGACCCCAACCTGACTTGGCGGCTCAAACGGGTCCGGAATATTGTCACCATCGGAACAACCCATGAGCCAGCCATCTTGAAGTTGATATAACGAGTTTGACTCATCGGTGGCTGACTCGCCGTCAGAGCCGGCGGCCACCTCATCACCAGACCCAGATAGATCAGAGGGCCCTCCATGGATATGTTGGGGAACGTAGTAATTTCAAAAAAATTCCTACGCATACGCAAGATCATTGTGATGCATAGCAACGAGAGGGGAGAGTGTTGTCCACGTACCCTCGTAGACCAACAGCGGAAGCGTTATTACAACGCGGTTGATGTAGTCGAACGTCTTCACGATCCGACCGATCAAGTACCGAACGTACGGCACCTCCGAAGTTCTACACACGTTCAGCTCGATGACGTCCCTCGAACTCCGATCCAGCCGAGTGTTGAGGGAGAGTTTCGTCAGCACGACGGCGTGGTGACGATGATGATGTTCCACCGACGCAGGGCTTCGCCTAAGCTTCGCGACGGTATTATCGAGGTGTAATCTGGTGGAGGGGGGCACCGCACACGGCTAAAATATCGTATATCAAGTGTGTTCTTAGGTGCCCCCCTGCCCCCGTATATAAAGGAGCAAGGGGGAGGCCGGCTGCCTATGGGGCGCGCCAAGGAGAGGGGGGGAGTCCTCCTCCTAGTAGGAGTAGGACTCCCCTTTCCTAGTCCTACTAGGAAAAGAAGGGGGGGGAGGAAAGAGAGGGAGAGGGAGAGGGAAAGGGGGCTGCGCCCCCCTCTCCTAGTCCAACTAGGACTCCTCTGGGAGGGGGCGCACCACCTCCTGGCTGCTGCCCTCTCTCTTCCCTCAAGGCCCACTAAGGCCCAATACTTCCCCGGGGGGTTCCGGTAACCCTCCGGCACTCCGGTTTAATCCGAAACTTCTCCGGAACACTTCCGGTGTCCGAATATAGTCGTCCAATATATCAATCTTTACGTCTCGACCATTTCGAGACTCCTCGTCATGTCCGTGATCACATCCGGGACTCCGAACAACCTTCGGTACATCAAATCACATAAACTCATAATATAACTATCATCGTAACTTTAAGCGTGCGGACCCTTTGGGTTCGAGAACTATGTAGACATGACCGAGACACCTCTCCGGTCAATAACCAATAGCCGGACCTGGATGCCCATATTGGCTCCCACATATTCTATGAAGATCTTTATCGGTCAGACCGCATAACAACATACGTTGTTCCCTTTGTCATCGGTACGTTACTTGCCCGAGATTCGATCGTCGGTATCTCGATACCTAGTTCAATCTCGTTACCGGCAAGTCTCTTTACTCGTTCCGTAATACATCATCCCGCAACTAACTCATTAGTCACAATGCTTGCAAGGCTTATAGTGATGTGCATTACCGAGTGGGCCCTGAGATACCTCTCCGACAATCGGAGTGACAAATCCTATTCTCGAAATACGCCAACCCAACAAGTACCTTTGGAGACACCTGTAGAGCACCTTTATAATCACCCAGTTACGTTGTGACGTTTGGTAGCACACAAAGTGTTCCTCCGGTAAACGGGAGTTGCATAATCTCATAGTCATGGGAACATGTATAAGTCATGAAGAAAGCAGTAGCAACATACTAAACGATCGGGTGCTAAGCTAACGTAATGGGTCATGTCAATCACGTCATTCTCCTAATGAGGCGATCCCGTTAATCAAATAACAACTCATGTCTATGGCTAGGAAACATAACCATCTTTGATTAACGAGCTAGTCAAGTAGAGGCATACTAGTGACACTTTGTTTGTCTATGTATTCACACATGTATTATGTTTCCGGTTAATACAATTCTAGCATGAATAATAAACATTTATCATGATACAAGGAAATATATAATACTTTATTATTGCCTCTAGGGCATATTTCCTTCAGTCTCCCACTTGCACTAGAGTCAATAATCTAGATTACATAGTAATGATTCTTACACCCATGGAGTCTTGGTGCTGATCATGTTTTGCTCGTGGAAGAGGCTTAGTCAACGGATCTGCTACATTCAGATCCGTATGTATCTTGCAAATTTCTATGTCTCCCAGCTGGACTAAATCCCGGATGGAATTGAAGCGTCTTCTGATGTGCTTGGTTCTCTTGTGAAATCTGGATTCCTTTGCTAAGGCAATTGCACCAGTATTATCACAAAAGCTTTTCATTGGTCCCGATGTACTAGGTATGACACCTAGATCGGTTATGAACTCCTTCATCCAGACTCCTTCATTCGCTGCTTCCGAAGCAGCTATGTATTCCGCTTCACACGTAGATCCCGCCACGACACTTTGCTTGGAACTGCACCAACTGACAGCTCCACCGTTCAATGTAAATACGTATCCGGTTTGCGATTTCGAATCGTCCGGATCAGTGTCAAAGCTTGCATCAACGTAACCATTTACGATGAGCTCTTTGTCACCTCCATATACGAGAAACATATCCTTAGTCCTTTTCAGGTATTTCAGGATGTTCTTGACCGCTGTCCAGTGATCCACTCCTGGATTACTTTGGTACCTCCCTGCTAAACTTATAGCCAGGGACACATCAGGTCTGGTACACAGCATTGCATACATGATAGAGCCTATGGCTGAAGCATAGGGAACATCTTTCATCTTCTTCTCTATCTTCTGCAGTGGTCGGGCATTGAGTCTTACTCAATCTCACACCTTGTAGTACAGGCAAGAACCCTTTCTTTGCTTGATCCATTTTGAACTTCTTCAAAACTTTGTCAAGGTATGTGCTTTGTGAAAGTCCAATTAAGCGCCTTGATCTATCTCTATAGATCTTAATGCCTAATATATATGCAGCTTCACCGAGGTCTTTCATTGAAAAACTTTTATTCAAGTATCCCTTTATGCTATCCAGAAATTCAATATCATTTCCAATCAGTAATATGTCATCCACATATAATATCAGAAATGCTATCGAGCTCCACTCACTTTCTTGTAAATACAGGCTTCTCCAAAAGTCTGTATAAAACCAAATGCTTTGATCACACTACCAAAGCGTTTATTCCAACTCCGAGAGGCTTGCACCAGTCCATAAATGGATCGCTGGAGCTTGCACACTTTGTTAGCTCCCTTTGGATTGACAAAACCTTCCGGTTGCATCATATACAACTCTTCTTCCAGAAATCCATTCAGGAACGCAGTTTTGACATCCATTTGCCAAATTTCATAATCATAAAATGCGGCAATTGCTAACATGATTCGGACAGACTTAAGCATCGCTACGGGTGAGAAGGTCTCATCGTAGTCAATCCCTTGAACTTGTCGAAAACCTTTCGCAACAAGTCGAGCTTTATAGATAGTAACATTACCATCAGCGTCAGTCTTCTTCTTGAAGATCCATTTATTTTCAATGGCTTGCCGACCATCGGGCAAGTCAACCAAAGTCCATACTTTGTTTTCATACATGGATCCTATCTCGGATTTCATGGCTTCAAGCCATTTTGCGGAATCTGGGCTCACCATTGCTTCTTCATAGTTCGTAGGTTCGCCATGGTCTAGTAACATGACCTCCAGAACAGGATTACCGTACCACTCTGGTGCGGATCTTGATCTAGTTGACCTACGAAGTTCAGTAATAACTTGATCTGAAGTTTCATGATCATTATCATTAACTTCCTCCCTACTTGGTGTAGGTGTCGCAGAAACTGATCTCTGCGATGATCTACTTTCCAATAAGGGAGCAGGTACGGTTACCTCATCAAGTTCTACTTTCCTCCCACTCACATCTTTCGAGAGAAACTCCTTCTCTAGAAAGGATCCATTTCTAGCAACAAATATCTTGCCTTCGGATCTGTGATAGAAGGTGTACCCAACGGTCTCCTTTGGGTATCCTATGAAGACACATTTCTCCGATTTAGGTTCGAGCTTATCAGGTTGAAGTTTCTTCACATAAGCATCGCAACCCCAAACTTTAAGATACGACAACTTTGGTTTCTTGCCAAACCATAGTTCATAAGGCGTCGTCTCAACGGATTTCGATGGTGTCCTATTTAGAGTGAATGCAGCCGTCTCTAAAGCATAACCCCAAAATGATAGCGGTAAATTAGTAAGAGACATCATAGATCGCACCATATCTAGTAAAGTGTGATTACGACGTTCAGACACACCATTACGCTGTGGTGTTCCGGGTGGCGTGAGTTGCGAAACTATTCCGCATTGTTTCAAATGTAGACCAAACTCGTAACTCAAATATTCTCCTCCACGATCAGATCGTAGGAATTTTATTTTCTTGTTACGATGATTTTCAGCTTCACTCTGAAATTCTTTGAACTTTTCAAATGTTTCAGACTTATGTTTCATTAAGTAGATATACCCATATCTGCTCAAATCATCTGTGAAGGTGAGAAAATAACGATATCCGCCACGAGCTTCAATATTCATCGGACCACATACATCTGTATGTATGATTTCCAACAAATCTTTTGCTCTCTCCATAGTTCCGGAGAACGGTGTTTTTGTCATCTTGCCCATAAGGCACGGTTCGCAAGTACCAAGTGATTCAAAATCAAGTGTTTCCAAAATTCCATCAGTATGGAGTTTCTTCATGCGCTTTACACCGATATGACCCAAACGGCAGTGCCACATATAAGTTGCACTGTCATTATTAACTCTGCATCTTTTGGTTTCAACATTATGAATATGTGTATCACTACTATCGAGATTCATTAAAATTAGACCACTCTTCAAGGGTGCATGACCATAAAAGATATTATTCATATAAATAGAACAACCATTATTCTCTGATTTAAATGAATAACCGTCTCGCATTAAACAAGATCCAGATATAATGTTCATGCTCAACGCTGGCACCAAATAACAATTATTTAGGTCTAAAACTAATCCCGAAGGTAGATGTAGAGGTAGCGTGCCGACGGCGATCACATCGACTTTGGAACCATTTCCCACGCGCATCGTCACCTCGTCCTTAGCTAAACTTCGCTTAATCCGTAGCCCCTGTTTTGAGTTGCAAATATTAGCAACAGAACCAGTATCAAATACCCAGGTGCTACTACGAGTATTAGTAAGGTACACATCAAGAACATGTATATCACATATACCTTTGTTAACCTTGCCATCCTTCTTATCCGCCAAATACTTGGGGCAGTTCCGCTTCCAGTGGCCAGTCTGCTTACAGTAGAAGCACTCAGTTTCAGGCTTAGGTCCAGACTTGGATTTCTTCTCCTGAACAGCAACTTGCTTGCTATTCTTCTTGAAGTTCCCTTTCTTCTTCCCTTTGCCCCTTTTCTTGAAACTAGTGGTTTTACTGACCATCAACACTTGATGTTCCTTTTTGATTTCTACCTCCGCTGCCTTTAGCATTGCGAAGAGCTCGGGAATCGTCTTATCCATCCCTTGCATGTTATAGTTCATCACGAAGCTCTTGTAGCTTGGTGGCAGTGATTGAAGAATTCTGTCAATGACGCAATCATCCGGAAGTTGAACTCCCAGTTGAATCAAGTGATTATTATACCCAGACATTCTGAGTATATGCTCACTGACAGAACTATTCTCTTCCATCTTGCAGCTGTAGAACTTATTGGAGACTTCATATCTCTCAATCCGGGCATTTGCTTGAAATATTAACTTCAACTCCTGGAACATCTCATATGCTCCATGACGTTCAAAACGTCGTTGAAGTCCCGGTTCTAAGCCGTAAAGCATGGCACACTGAACTATTGAGTATTCATCAGCTTTGCTTTGCCAGACGTTCATAACTTCTGGTGTAGCTCTTGCAGGAGGCCTGGCACCTAGCGGTGCTTCCAGGACGTAATTCTTCTGTGCAGCAATGAGGATAATCCTCAAGTTACGGACCCAGTCCGTGTAATTGCTACCATCATCTTTCAACTTAGCTTTCTCAAGGAACGCATTAAAATTCAACGGAACAACAGCACGGGCCATATATCTACAATTAACATAGACAAGCAAGATACTATCAGGTACTAAGTTCATGATAAATTTAAGTTCAATTAATCATATTACTTAAGAACTCCCACTTAGATAGACATCTCTCTAATCATCTAAGTGATTACGTGATCCAAAGCAACTAAACCATGACCGATTAACACGTGAGATGGAGTAGTTTCAATGGTGAACATCACTATGTTGATCATATCTACTATATGATTCACGCTCGACCTTTCGGTCTCTGTGTTCCGAGGCCATATCTGTATATGCTAGGCTCGTCATGTTTAACCCGAGTATTCCGCGTGTGCAACTGTTTTGCACCCGTTGTATTTGAACGTAGAGCCTATCACACCCGATTAACACGTGGTGTCTCAGCACGAAGAACTTTTGCAACGGTGCATACTCAGGGAGAACACTTTTATCTGGAAATTTTAGTGAGAGATCATCTTATAATGCTACCGTCAATCAAAGCAAGATAAGATGCATAAAGGATTAACATCACATGCAATCAATATAAGTGATATGATATGGCCATCATCATCTTGTGCTTGTGATCTCCATCTCCGAAGCACTGTGCTTGTGATCACCATCTCCGAAGCACCATCATGATCACCATCGTCACCGGCTCGACACCTTGATCTCCATCGTAGTATCGTTGTCGTCTCGCCAACTTATTACTTTTACGACTATCGCTACCGCTTAGTGATAAAGTAAAACTATTACATGGCGATTGCATCTCATACAATAAAGCGACAACCATATGGCTCCTGCCAGTTGCCGATAACTCGGTTACAAAACATGATCATCTCATACAACACATTATATCACATCATGTCTTGACCATATCACATCACAACATGCCCTGCAAAAACAAGTTAGACGTCCTCTACTTTGTTGTTGCAAGTTTTACGTGGCTGCTACGGGCTTAGCAAGAACCGTTCTTACCTACGCATCAAAACCACAACGATAGTTTGTCAAGTTGGTGCTGTTTTAACCTTCGCAAGGACCGGGCGTAGCCACACTCGGTTCAACTAAAGTGAGAGAGACAGACACCCGCCAGTCACCTTTAAGCAACGAGTGCTCCGAACGGTGAAACCACTCTCGCGTAAGCGTACGCGTAATGTCCGTCCGGGCCGCTTCATCTCACAATACCGCTGAACCAAAGTATGACATGCTGGTAAGCAGTATGACTTATATCGCCCACACCTCACTTGTGTTCTACTCGTGCAAAGCATCAACACATAAAACCTGGCACGGATGCCACTGTTGGGGAACGTAGTAATTTCAAAAAATTTCCTACGCATACGCAAGATCATTGTGATGCATAGCAACGAGAGGGGAGAGTGTTGTCCACGTACCCTCGTAGACCGACAGCGGAAGCGTTATTACAACGCGGTTGATGTAGTCGAACGTCTTCACGATCCGACCGATCAAGTACCGAACGTACGGCACCTCCGAAGGTCTACACACGTTCAGCTCGATGACGTCCCTCGAACTCCGATCCAGCCGAGTGTTGAGGGAGAGTTTCGTCAGCACAACGGCGTGGTGACGATGATGATGTTCCACCAACGCAGGGCTTCGCCTAAGCTTCACGACGGTATTATCGAGGTGTAATCTGGTGGAGGGGGGCACCGCACACGGCTAAAATATCGTATATCAAGTGTGTTCTTAGGTGCCCCCCTGCCCCCGTATATAAAGGAGCAAGGGGGAGGCCGACTGCCTATGGGGCGCGCCAAGGAGAGGGGGGGAGTCCTCCTCCTAGTAGGAGTAGGACTCCCCTTTCCTAGTCCTACTAGGAAAAGAAGGGGGGAAGGAAAGAGAGGGAGAGGGAGAGGGAAAGGGGGCTGCGCCCCCCTCTCCTAGTCCAACTAGGACTCCTCTGGGAGGGGGCGCACCACCTCCTGGCTGCTGCCCTCTCTCTCCCCTCAAGGCCCACTAAGGCCCAATACTTCCCCGGGGGGTTCCGGTAACCCTCCGGCACTCCGGTTTAATCCGAAACTTCTCCGGAACACTTCCGGTGTCCGAATATAGTCGTCCAATATATCAATCTTTACGTCTCGACCATTTCGAGACTCCTCGTCATGTCCGTGATCACATCCAGGACTCCGAACAACCTTCGGTACATCAAATCACATAAACTCATAATATAACTGTCATCGTAACTTTAAGCGTGCGGACCCTTTGGGTTCGAGAACTATGTAGACATGACCGAGACACCTCTCCGGTCAATAACCAATAGCGGGACCTGGATGCCCATATTGGCTCCCACATATTCTACGAAGATCTTTATCGGTCAGACCGCATAACAACATACGTTGTTCCCTTTGTCATCGGTATGTTACTTGCCCGAGATTCGATCGTCGGTATCTCGATACCTAGTTCAATCTCGTTACCGGCAAGTCTCTTTACTCGTTCCGTAATACATCATCCCGCAACTAACTCATTAGTCACAATGCTTGCAAGGCTTATAGTGATGTGCATTACCGAGTGGGCCCTGAGATACCTCTCCGACAATCGGAGTGACAAATCCTATTCTCGAAATACGCCAACCCAACAAGTACCTTTGGAGACACCTGTAGAGCACCTTTATAATCACCCAGTTACGTTGCGACGTTTGGTAGCACACAAAGTGTTCCTCCGGTAAACGGGAGTTGCATAATCTCATAGTCATGGGAACATGTATAAGTCATGAAGAAAGCAATAGCAACATACTAAACGATCGGGTGCTAAGCTAACGTAATGGGTCATGTCAATCACGTCATTCTCCTAATGAGGCAATCCCGTTAATCAAATAACAACTCATGTCTATGGCTAGGAAACATAACCATCTTTGATTAACGAGCTAGTCAAGTAGAGGCATACTAGTGACACTTTGTTTGTCTATGTATTCACACATGTATTATGTTTCCGGTTAATACAATTCTAGCATGAATAATAAACATTTATCATGATACAAGGAAATATATAATACTTTATTATTGCCTCTAGGGCATATTTCCTTCAGGATACATCCCACAAACGCGCGCCTTAAGGCAGGCCGGGCCCGGGCGGGTTGTGCACGCTGAGCCGTCTCAATGATATCGGCGCACAGACCCGGCTCAGGGCCCGGCTCACCAATCTTGCCAATGAAATCATGAATTCCGCCGAAGGGGACCCGGTACCCGTACTCAATTGAGCCGGCGTCGGGGCCCCAGTTTGTATCATCGATGTAGAGCTTGCCGCGACGACTCTTGGTCATCCGGCCCACAGCGTATCCCTTGAGCCCTTCGAAGCTGCCCTTCAAGAACTCAAATCCACCGTGCGCTGGCCCCACGGTGGGCGCCAACTATCGTGGAATTGTCACAGCAGATGTCCTTGAGCTAGGACTTAGTCGTGGAGCCATCGCAGCTAGGAAGCTTGAAGGGGTTAATGCGGGACAAGGAACACGAGGGTTTATACTGGTTCGGCCCCTTACGGTGAAGGTAAAAGCCTACGTCCAGTTTGATGTGGTATTGATTAGGGTTTCGATAACCAGGGAGCTAATCTGCTATGCCCGGCTCTCGATGAGATTGTTGTCGCCCTTAAACTGCTGCCGGGTCGTCCCTTTATATAGGGAGCCTGACGCCCTGCAGCTTTTAGAGTCCCGTCCGGCTCATAAGAGTGTCCGGCTCGGACTCTCAACTATTCTTGCCTTACACTACAAGTTCTACCATAATAATGATTGTAACTACGGGCCTTAAGCCATATCCGGGTCTTAAGCCCATCTTTGGCCCACCGTCTTTAAGCTTGGCGCCGGGCTTCTGGAGTGACCATATGAGTAACCCGGCCCCTCCTGGCGGGTGAATCTAAGGTCTATATCCTCAACATCCTTTATGTGCGGGAGTTCACGGAGCATCAAAAGCGGCAGGCTCCACCACAAAGATGCTCGAGGCGTCGGCGGCGTTGCTGCAGAAAGCGGGAGATACGATAGGCCGTCAGGCGAGCCGGCTGAAGCGTGAGCGGGCCAATCATGACGAGGTCCAGGATCGCCTCAGCCACTTGGTGGACCATCTTGCCACGCACGTGTTGCGGCTGCGTGATGCCTACCGTTGTGCTAGCGCGACCATGCCGGCCGTCGGGCTAAACCCATTCGACCACCCCGTCGACTTCAACGAGCTGCGGCTTCCTGACCTGGTCTCCTTCTTCACCTATATCTCCGAGGAGCTGAGCCATCTCCGCGCAATGGTGGGGGCGGAGCTGGACAAGGAGGGGTTGCGGGCTGCCGTCGCCGTTGCCGAGCGAATCCTCTCAGGGCTCCGTCATCGGAATCCATTCGTGCCATTGGACGCCCTCTTTGACGAGCTGGCTCCCATCGACCGGGAGCGGGCTCTGCGGGCGGTTGCACCCTGCATCACCAATATCGTGCGCCTCGATAAGCAGAGGGACTTCATGGTGTTTAGGGATCCTCTGCATGGGCATGTCCATGTCTCGGTGCAACATGACCGTTGGATCAAACTCAGACGGTGCAGATCAGTCATTGTAGCACAAAGCGTGTGGGTGTGTTTGGTTGCATTCTCATCTCAATATAGTTGTCCCCTCTTTGTGCATGCTCATCTCAGCACCCCTCTTGTAACGCCCCGGATCCGATGCGCCAGGTGTCTGCCAGTTATTCGCCGTCCTTGCCTTGTCATCTGCTTGCGTGTTGCATTTTGCCATGTCATCATCTGCATTGCATCATCATGTTTTTCAAAACTTGCATCTGAGCATTTTTCCCGTTGTCCGTTTTGCAATCCGGCACTCCCACCTCCTCCGGCGCTCCCTTCTTGTTTCTTTTTCGTGAGAGGGTATTGAACGTTCTCAGAATGGGCCGAGGCTTGTCTAGTGGCCTTGGTATACCACCGGTAGACCACCGGTCAAGTTTCGTTCCATTTGGAGGTCGTTTGGTACTCCAACGGTTAACCGGGTAACCGCAAAGTCCGTTTGTGTGTTGCAGCAAAACCCCCCCTTCAACAGCCCAAAACCTCTCTAAGTCATCTCCATACTCTAGGTCGTTCGATCACGATCGTGTGGGCGAAAACCGCACCTCGTTTGGACTCTCCTAGCTCCCTCTACCTATATATAGACCCTCCCTTCCATTTTCGCGCAGACGAAACCCTAACCCGCTTCCCTCGCGCCGCGCCGGACGCTTTGCGCCGCCGCCCCAGA
>NC_057808.1:107409388-107413562 GCF_018294505.1 Triticum aestivum | reverse complement strand
CCTCCGGTCGCCGGAGCTCACCGCCGGCGCCCGACCGCGCCTCCCTTTCCCTCCGCGCCGGCCCGCGCCTCTGCCGCCGTCCTCCGGCGAGGTCGAGCTAGAACTCGGCCCGATCTGGATCTGGTCAATGCCGAAGGTTGACCCCGAGACCCCCTCTAATTTCGCTGTCTTGAAACTTTTACATTCTGGTGCACTTTTCATCATGCCATAACTCTCTGTACGTAGCTCCGTTTCGTGCGTGTAATATATCGAAATGTTCGTCTCGGGATGCTCTTCATTTTTTTCTATTGAACCATGTTCATTTGAGTCCATATTGATGCCAAATCATCGTTGCAAGAGTGCTAGTTGCTGTTATCTGCTGTTACTTATCAGAACTTGGAGATTTGTTATTTTTGTTGCATTTAATCTGTGCATCTTATGGGCATGAGCTCTACATGTGTTTTGATGTATTCCATGCCATCTTTCAAGTGGTGTATACCATGTATTTTTATGGTCTCTGTGGTGACTAGCACAAGCATGCAAACTAGGCTTCGTGATGTTTCTGATTTCAGGGACAGTAATTTTACCAAGTCTGTGACTGCTGTTATTTTGTTGCTATGTATCCATGTGGCTACAGAGAGATCCATACTTATTTTGGAGATGTTCAGTAAGGATGTTTTGTAGATATTGTTGTAGTTGATCCATCCATGCCCTTGGTTGCAATTATGGAGTGCCATAGCATGTCTTAATCTTGCTCTACTTTTGCTATAAAATGTTCCTGGCAGATTGTTTACGTGTTATTCAATTTTGCCAAGCTTGTTGTAGTTGATCCTTTCATGCTATGTATTTTCTCTTGCCATGGATAGCTTCATAATTATGCCATCTTGCTGTAGGTATGCTTGTTTTGTCATGAATGACTTTGTGATGAGTGCATCAAGCTCACCAAGATGCCCTCATAATGTCTGTTTCTGCCATGCTCTGTTTTCTGCCAAGTCTGAAACCTGATAACGAAACTTGCTATGTTTACATGGTTGTCATCATATCTTCTGTACCTTTTTCGCTGATGGTCAGTAAGGGACTTTTGTTCTATGCCATTAGTAGATTCATGCCATGCTTTTCTTTGCTATGATATCTTCCTGTAGCATGTTGTTTGCTAGCTCTAAACATTGCAACCTGATGTTGTTTCTGCCATGTCCAGTATTTCTGCCAAGTCTGAGAATCTGTTATTATTTGCAATCTTGCCATGTCCTTTTGAGCATGTTCTAGTGATTTCTGTAGATAGCTCAGTATTCATGTTTTGTTGTGCTTTACCTGTACATCATGCCCATGCCTTTTGTTTTCATGTTGAGTTGCTGTAGAATATTGTTTTGATGCTTGCATAATGCCTAGTTGCTGTTTTGGACAGATTGTTTCTATGACTTGTTTGGAGTGTATGTGTTGCACCGTTGCTCCGTTTGGTGTGAGCTCTATATGAAACTTGCTTTGTTTTGCATGTAGTCTCATATTATCATGTTGCATCCATGCCTTGAGTGTGTTTGTTTGATGTTTGTATGCATTTTGCATCAATGCCATGTTTACCTTGTTTTGCTCATATCTTCTAGGCCGTAGCTCATATCTTCTAGGCCGTAGCTCCGAATCTAATGAACTTTATATGTAACTTGACTAGATTTTCGTGTAGATCATCGTGGTGCTCTTTAACTTGCTGTTTAACAACTTCAACTTAATGCTTGTTCAGTTCTGGACCAATTTCGAAATTTGCATATGAGGACTTACCGGATTTGTTATATGTTGTTTCCGGCCTCATTTAAACTTGCTTTGATGTGTTGATCTTGTATGCATCATCTCTTGTCATGAGTAGCTTCATGTAGCCTTGTCATGCATCATTCTTGATTGAGCATCATGCTTTGTTCATGTGTGGTGTGTTTTACCTTGTTGTGTGCTTCTTCTCGATAGTTCCCGTGTCGTTGCGATCGTGAGGATTCGTTCGTCTTCGTGGCTTCATCTTCTTCATGGACTCGTTCTTCTTCCTAGCGGGATTTCAGGCAAGATGAACGTCACCTTGGATCTCATTACTATCATTGCTATGCTAGTTGCTTCGTTCTATCGCTATGCTGCGCTACCTATTCAGTTGCTCTTCAAGCCTCCCAAATTGCCATGAACCTCTAACCTTTGTCACCCTTCCTAGCAAACCGTTGTTTGGCTATGTTACCGCTTTGCTCAGCCCCTCTTATAGCGTTGCTAGTTGCAGGGGAAGATGAAGATTGCTCCATGTTGGATTATGTTTATATTGGGATATCACAATATCTTTTATATTATTAATGCATCTATATATTTGGTAAAGGGTGGAAGGCTCGGCCTTATGCCTGGTGTTTTGTTCCACTCTTGCCGCCCTAGTTTTCCGTCATACCGGTGTTATGTTCCTTGATTTTTGCGTTCCTAACACGGTTGGGTGATTTATGGGACCCCCTTGACAGTTCGCTTTGAATAAAACTCTTCCAGCAAGGCCCAACCTTGGTTTTACATTTGCCTCACCTAGCCTTTTTCCCTTGGGAGTCGCGCATCCCGAGGGTCATCTTTATTTTAACCCCCCCGGGCCAGTGCTTCTCTAAGTGTTGGTCCAAACTGAGTAGACTGCGGGGCCCCCTTGTGGAAACTCGAGGTCTGGTTTTACTCGTAGGATGTCTCATCCGGTGTTGCCCTGAGCACGAGATATGTGCAGCTCCTATCGGGATTGTCGGCGCATCGGGCGGCTTTGCTGGTTTTGTTTTACCATCGTCGAAATGTCTTGTAACCGGGATTCCGAGACTGATCGGGTCTTCCCGGGAGAAGGAATATCCTTCGTTGACCGTGAGAGCTTATAATGGGCTAAGTTGGGACACCCCTGCAGGGTATAAACTTTCGAGAGCCGTGCCCGCAGTTATGTGGCAGATGGGAATTTGTTAATATCCAGTTGTAGAAAACTTGACACTTGACCTTAAATAAAACGCATCAACCGCGTGTGTAGCCGTGATGGTCTCTTCTCGGCGGAGTTCGGGAAGTGAACACGGTTTCTGGGTTATGTTTGACGTAAGTAGGAGTTCAGGATCACTTCTTGATCGTTGCTAGTTTCACGACTGTTCCTTTGCTTCTCTTGCCGCTCTTATTTGCGTAAGTTAGCCACCATACATTGCTTAGACGCTGCTGCAACCTTCACCACCTTATCCATTCCTTTCCCATTAAGCTTTGCTAGTCTTGAAACCCATGGTAATGGGATTGCCGAGTCCTCGTGGCTCACAGATTACTACAACACCAGTTGCAGGTGCAGGTTTTTGCGATGATGACGCGAGAGCGATGTTGCTTATTTTGGAGTTCTTCTTCTCCCTCTTCCTCGATCAGGGGATAGGTTCCAGGATGGCAGCCTGGGCTAGCAGGGTGGATGTCGCTTGAGCTTCTGTTTGTGATTCATCCGTAGTCGGATGTTGATCTTATGTATGATGTATTGATGTATTCTTGCGGCACTTGTATGCCTTGTATGTATACCCATCTATTATGTAATGTTGATGTAATGATATCCACCTTGCAAAAGCGTCTTCAAGATGCGCTTCTATCCTTGGTGGGATCTTCGAGTTCCTTTAGGATAGGGTCGCATCTTGGGCGTGACAAGTTGGTATCAGAGCCTCGACCGACCCTAGGAGCCCCCTTGTTTGATCGTGTAGTTTGGCCGTTGTCGAGTCTAGAAGAAAACTGTTTTCAGAGTCTAGCTATATCGGAGAGTAGGAATTCTTTTTACTCCTCAGTCCCTCCGTCGCTCTGGTGAGGAATCTTGACGTAGTTGTTTTGAACTACTCCTCTTCCCCTTCAAAATTTTCTTTAGGATCACGCGGTTAGTTTCGTGAGTTGTCCATCCTCTTTTGTCCGGCGCATTTCTCGTCAAGTCGTCCCGAACTTCTTTGTCTTTTGGGGGATCAATCCTCAGCTCTTTTCAATCGACGTTGTTTTCCCCGTCCGAAGTTGTCCTTGTTTTTCCCCACCCGCCCACCCTTCTTCTTATTGGAACCGGAGTTTATAATCGAGTATCCATCCTACTCGTGTGAAGCCTTTGCATTCTCTCCTCAATCATTTCAACCGGTGTTTTTTCTCTTCAAGTTACTCGTCGATTCCCGTTCAAGTTGCCTGTATTTTTTTCCCGCCCTCCCACCCCTTTTATTCCCGGAGT
>NC_057808.1:107406475-107409133 GCF_018294505.1 Triticum aestivum | reverse complement strand
GTCTGAGCCTCTATTCGAGCATCTATTTCATTCGTGCGTAGTATCTTTAGTTTTTTTCCTCAATTATTTCAACCGGTGAATTCTGTCAAGTTCATCATTCTTCATTTTTTTTTCTTCTTCGGTGGATTCAATTCAAATTTTCGATAGTGATTATATGCTTTCCTCGGCTCAAATGTTTTCCGTTGTTCGTTCCCCTCTTGTCATTTAATCGTTCCGAAGTGATGAAGACATCTCAGGAAATTTGTCTTTGTTTGAATTAATTCGAGGTTGTCACCTCATTCAAATATTTAAATTGTTCCGGTGCATCATCTATCTCTTCAACAATCCTTTTTCAACGGTGTTTCCTTTCGGTGGGCCCTAACCCACAGGTCTTTTCCCAGGATCTTACCTGACTCTTCTAAGTTTTCTGGAGTTATTCTCAAATCCTTTTCGAAGTTTGACGCAAGTATGAATTTCATCAGTTAGATGTTTCTCCAAGATCGCTTTCAAATTCTTTCATGATTGGGCCAACATTTTTCTCCCAGAGTATCTCAACAATTTTGGCGTTATTTCTCACCGTCATTCTCTACTTTGAAGACCGAAGTAGAGTTTCTCTTAAATCTTGTCCGTTCTCCCGATGATTCATGTCGCTAGCTTGATGCTATCCACTCATATTGTTACAAGTCCAGCAATTATTTTCAACCATCCGGAGTATTTCAGGAGCTGTTTTCTGTCTCAATTATCCGGAGGCCTCCATTTCAGAATATTTCGTCGTTCTAAGTTCTCAAATCCGTTCTCTGATTATTCTATATTTGTGCCCCTTCGTTCGTTTACATATTCTTCCGGTGCTTCGTTCATGTATGCTTCAATCAGCTCGCGATCTCTTCTTTCAATTGGATCTTGATTCCCTCAAGTATATTCGTGTTTTTCCTATTTTTCCCGGTGATTCATTCTCTTTCGTCGTTCAATTTTGAATTCTAACGGTGGTTCGTTCAAGACCCCTTGTCGTTTGTAATCATATCAATTAACTCATTCTTTCCAAATCCTACCGGTGGTTCACGAAGATTTTCTCAAGTTTTGGCGCTATATCTCCCTTTAATCTTTTCCAACGAGTATAAGTAGTATGCAAATCCATTGTTTCCCATAAATTTAATTGGTGGAGATAAGCATAACGTAATCCTTATTCTTCTTTCTTCAAGTGGTTTTTATCTCTTCTTTTGGAGATTGTTCATCTTATCACATTCTCGGTTCAAAGTGTTTTCATCTTTTCTTTCCCGGAGTTTTAAGCTTCTCGCCGATTTCGTCACGAACCTCCATCTAAATCATCGCAAGGATTTAATCTTATCCCTTCCATCCCCCAATTTTATCTCGTCATTCTTTTGTTACCGGAGTTCTTCACGGCGGCTCATCATGATTTAATCCATTCTTCAAGTGTTCATCAAGATTCTTGTTGAAGGAGTTCTAGTATCCTTCCTTCTTGCTTTTCGAAGCGCAATTAATTCTCCGTATTCTTTTGAAGTGGAGTTTTGCATTTCTTTGTTCTTCTTAGCTATCCAATCATTTCCGTTTGTGGCTGGTTATCACCCTATGATCTGTAGATGTTATCCATAAGTCCACAACAAGCTTATTCTTTTCGTTGTTGATTTTTTCTCAACAACTCCGTTCAATCCTTTCTTCTAAGGTTGCTTTCTATTTCATTCGTGGCACAAGTTGTCATTTTCTTCCCCGTTCTTCTCATTCTATTAATTCAAGTCTTCCGGAGATTTTGTGTTGTTCCTCAAGTCAAGTATCATCCCATTTTTCAAGCTCGTGTTCTATTCTTTCCTTGTTCAGTCGAAGTGCTGCATAAATTCCTTCGTTATTATTCCTTTTCTATTTTGTCCTAACCGGAGTGGTTTCGAATTCACTCTTATTTCTTGAGCTTTTTCTTCTGGTCTCATTCAACATTACTCTTTCCTACTCGAGTGTTCTTGACTTTGTTCATCCTCACTATTTTCTTCTTATTTGAACTCATCTTCTTTCCCTTCCGTCTCGGTCCTAAGATCTCGGGACGAGATCTCTTGTTAGTGGAGGAGTGTTGTAACGCCCCGGATCCGATGCGCCAGGTGTCTGCTAGTTATTCGCCGTCCTTGCCTTGTCATCTGCTTGAGTGTTGCATTTTGCCATGTCATCATCTGCATTGCATCATCATGTTTTACTAAACATGCATCTGAGCATTTTTCCCGTTGTCCGTTTTGCAATCCGGCACTCCCACCTCCTCCAGCGCTCCCTTCTTGTTTCTTTTTCGTGAGCGGGTATCGAACGTTCTCGGAATGGACCGAGGCTTGTCAAGTGGCCTTGCTATACCACCGTTAGACCACCGGTCAAGTTTCGTTCCATTTGGAGGTCGTTTGGTACTCCAACGGTTAACCAGTTAACCGCAAAGTCCGTTTGTGTGTTGCAGCAAAACCCCCCTTCAACAGCCCAAAACCTCTCTAAGTCATCTCCATACTCTAGGTTGTTCGATCACGATCGTGTGGGCGAAAACCGCACCTCGTTTGGACTCTCCTAGCTCCCTCTACCTATATATAGACCCTCCCTTCCATTTTCGCGCAGACGAAACCCTAACCCGCTCCCCTCGCGCCGCGCCGGACATGTCCGTCCGCGCCGGACGCTTCGCGCCGCCGCCCCGGACCAGTG